>NW_015173806.1:115647-119300 GCF_001447785.1 Gekko japonicus
TGCTCTAACAGAACTGGGGCTTTTTCTTGTGTGGTGCCAGCTGTTTGGGACAGCCTCTCTAATGCCACACATCAAGCCCTGCCATTCCTTTCTTTTCTGCGGGCTTGTAAGACCTTCATTTTTCAGAAAGTAATTCCCTTTTTAACTTATTTATTGATGTTGCTTATAGTCTCCCTTTCTCACTGAGACTCAAGACTGATGACCCCGTGCAATAAGCAAAGCAATAAGGTTGTGGTGCTAATTTGTGTTTATTGCTGAGAGGTGGAAAACAGCTGTCTTAAAAAAAATTATTTGTGGTGGGTGTATGGGCCATTAAAAACACATTTTTAGCCAGTTTGGTGTAGAGGTTAAGTGTGTGGACTCTAATCTGGGAGAACCAGGTTTGATTCCCTACTCCTCCACTTGCATCTGGCTGGATGACCTTGGGCAAGCCGTAGTTCTGGCACAGCTGTTCTTGAAAAAGAGCCGTTTCTGTCAGAGCTCTCTCAGCCCCACCGACCTCACAGGGTGTCTGTTGTGAGGAGGGGGAGGGAAAGGAGTTTGTAAGCCGCTCTGAGACTCCATTGGGTAGTGAAGGGCGAGGTATGAATCCAATCTCTTCTTCTCTTCTTCTTATTTGAGGAAGTTTCTGCATTTTTAAAATGTTTGTTTGACTATAGATCCAGGTAGTCAGCCACTGGAGCTCTTTGGGGATAGGCCAGGTGCAAATGTTTCAAAATAAATAATAAAATGTGGGAAGTTGAACATAAGAACATAAGAGAAACCATGTTGGATCGTGCCAATGGCCCATCCAGTCCAACACTCTGTGTCACACGGTGGTCAAAACCCAGGTGCCACCAGGAGGTCCCCTAGTAGGGCCAGAATTCCAGATGTTGTTGTCCCCCACGCACCAAGACATAATGACAGCTGTCCTAGCACAACCTCACATGTGATGGTCTTGCGCAAGCTTTAGCATCAGCTTTCAGGATCATCAGGGCACAATCAGCCCTTCTTCTATATTGCGATTTGTGGTGATTTCCATGGCAGGCAGGGGCTTGAATATTTCTCACAGGTCAAAAGAACTCCTTGAATAGCAGGAACTCCTTTGCATATTAGGTGACACAGCCCTACTGTAGCCAATCCTCCAAGAGCTTAGAGAGCTCTTCTTACAGGAGCTACTGTAAGCTCTTGGGGGATTGGCTACATTAGGGGTGTGTTGCCTAATATGCAAAGGAGTTCCTGCTACAAAAAGAGCCCTGCATAAAACTATTATGTCAGAAAGTCCGAATCTTGCCATCTTTGTAAGATGCTATTTCCCCGTCCTGCAAATAGTGGTTTTTCCCATACCAGTCATGGGCCCCCCTCCCTCACACACACGTACTCGCCTGTCATCTTAATAGGCGCAGTCAAAAAGAAAAAAAGATTATCACTTGATCCTGGCAAATATATAACCTGGATCCCAGTGACATTTTCTAGTTTACCATCCTGATGCATTGGCTGTGACAGAGCCAGAGAACTCACCTGTGTGACGGTGCTATCGAATGCACAGCATGGGACGCATTTGGAAGAGAGAATTAAATAAGGCAAATTCTCAGCCTTGTGCTTTGTGTTTATACAGCCATTCACTAGACGCTTCTTTTCTCAGCTGGAAAAACCAACAGATTGAGTCCTAAAAGATGTCACAGCTTACTCAAATCACTCTGTTTCCAGACAGCGGCAAGAAAAACCTCTAACTCTGGGGAAATGCTGCACTTTCCCTCTCTGTCTCCACAACAGAGTCGATTACGCTCCCCGTGTCTCACAGGCCCGAAGGATGGGGCTTTGCAGGAAGCCTGATTCTTGGATGCTGTGAATGAATGGGACGAGTAGCCGGTGTTAACGGAACTGTGCCAAGGTAATTTCTCCTTCTGCAGGAGATTCATTTCAGTTTTAAACAAGTCAATCCCCATGTGGGCATCATCAACATCCAGTTTCACGAGGCAGCTGTTGCACTTATGAGAACGGGTTCGGCAATTATGAGGTCCTTCAGTGAGTATTCAGAGAAAACTGATTCGTCTTGCAGGAGTTCCCTCCAAACTCCTAATGTTAGTCCCAAAATGCTGGTCTTACTGTCTGCATGTCTCTTACCATATTGCCCCTTGGAAATCACATGGCAGAGAGCCACTGATCCAATAGCACCCTGGCCCAAGTACACACTCTAGGGTTGCCAGGTCCCCTACCAGCCACCAGCAGGGGATAGGGGGTTTGGGTCGCCAGATCCAGGTTGGGGGTGGAGCCGGGGAGGACAAGGACCTCAGTGGGGTACAATGCCACAGAGTCCACCCTCCAAAGCATCCATTTTCTCCAGGGGAACCAATCTCCATAATCTGGAGATGAGTTGTAATTCCAGGGGATCCCCAGCTTCCACCTGGAGGCTGGCATCCCTAACGCACACCCATTCAAGAATATGCCTGGGGCTGTCCTTGGAGAAAGAGATCTTTCCCCTTGGGGCGGAGAAGGAACGAGCAAGGGGACCTGGCAGTTTGGAAACAGAAGAGAAAGTGCAAAGCAGAAACGTCTGTGTGTTCTTGGTTTCCCTTTCACTATGGAATATGTGTCGTCCCAGTCCCCCCAACTCTGTTGCAGGATGTACTGAATCCAGTCACAAGAATATCCACTGGAAACAGAACTGCAGTAGAATTACAATTCACACAAAAGTCTACTGCTTACAAATTGTGAAAGAGGATGCCATTTTTCAAATACAATATTATTCTACAGTGAAGTCCAGTGAGACTTGAATGCCTTTTCAGAACGCAGAGCACTGAGGCACCAGCTAAATAAGAGACAGAATATGAATCAAAATACAACGGTGCCACTAAAATCCAAAAGGAACCTGGCTTTTGACTGCTGTCATTCACATCCCAGATGCACTGTTTCTGTTTGCTGTGCTTCATTTAACTCTGTTGGTGATGTCTACTTTCTCCATATTTCTTGATTTCTCCCTTTCATCGGTGCAGACTACATTGCAGATCTTGACTGCTTCTGGGTTGAGGATTCTGTATCTTTTGCATCTTAGTGCATTGTCTACAAAAATGTCTACTTTTGCTCTAAGATCCATCTTGGTCTGCTTTTCTTTAGAAATGTAAGTGTAGACCTTTGATCCAAACACCTTTAGATGATTCAGGCTGGGTTTGTGCCCATACCACAGTTCAAATGATGTTCTACTTGCACCTTTAGTAGGTTAATATTATTTATTTGTATTATTTATTATCATTTTCCTTTCATATCCTGCCTTGCCGGATATATTGATCCATAGCAATTTGTTCACAGGTTTTCCCCCCTCTTGTATTAACTTTCTTTCCGTGAATCTCTCATTGACTATTTACCACCTGGAGACCGGCAACCTTACCTATAAAGATGTTTTTTAACAATGGGGTGGATGAGTTGCTCTCTTTTAGAATTGGTGTGATCTCAAAAGCCACAGGTTTGTGCTTTTTAGGCCAGACTATGTGGCCAGCAGGCAGATTGAGGCCTATTGCTTACAAAATATAGATTTGACCATAAAGTTTCATGCTAAAGCCAGATTTGTACTGGGGTGGGATGGGGAGGGGAAATTTATTTCAGGTTGGTGCACAGAATGCTGCTGCGATCTGAAGAGAAACCAGAGTACCTCTTCTCGGCCTTTTGGCTAAGAT
>NW_015173807.1:0-23957 GCF_001447785.1 Gekko japonicus
CCTCCCGTGATCTCGACATGATGCTTCTGTTAATTCCCTTTGTTTCAGTCTGCAAGGCACACCTTTTTCTATACTGGTCCTGCCCAGAAATGGCTTCAAAAGGATTCAAATGCATTTTTCTATCCATGTACAACTGCCCTCACTCTGACTTGTGGTCATTAGGGATACCCTCGATAGACCCCTTCTGCACCCTGGATAATCCACTTTCGATGCACTTCCAGTGTACTTTCGCAATTGTTTGCCAAATGCTAAAGTGCATTGCAAGTGCATTATCCACGTACGAGAGCAGACATAGCTGACTGGTTATGAAGTGTCAAGAAAGTAAGAACATAAAAGAAGCCAATGTTGGGTCAGGCCAATGGCCCATCCAGTCCAACACTCTGTGTCACACAGTGGCCAGAAATACCAGGTGCCCTCAGGAGGTCCAGCAGTGGGGCCAGGACACTAGGAGCCCATCCAGTCCAACACTCTGTGTCACACAGTGGCCAGAAATACCAGGGGCCATCAGGAGGTCCAGCAGTACGGCCAGGGCACTTGAAGCCCCTCCCACTCTTGCTCCCCACCAAGCACCAAGAGTACAAAGCATCCCTTGCCCCAATCCGAGAGTTCCTATCTATGTATAAAAGGTAAAGGTTTCCCTTGCTCGAAAGCGAGTCAAGTCCGACTCTAGGATTGCGGTGCTCATCTCCATTTCAAAGCCGAAGAGCCAGCGCTGTCCGAAGACATTTCCGTGGTCATGTGGCTGGCATGACTAAACACCAAGGCGCACGGAACGCTGTTACCTTCCCACTGAAGCCATACGTATTTATCTACTTGCAATTTCTAGCTTTCGAACTGCTAGGTTGGCAGCAGCTGGAACTAGAGACAGGAGCTCACTCCGTCATGCGGCACACTCGGGTCTCGGACTGCTGAACTACTGACCTTCCACAGCCTGCAATTCAGCATCTTAACAACTTGAGCCACCGCAGCTCCTGTATAGCTATGTATACCTTGTGGCTAATAGCCACCGATGGACCTCTGCTCCATATGCTTATCCAATTCCCTCTTGGAGCCGTCCATGCTTGTAGCCGCTGCCACCTCCTGTGGCAGTGAATTCCATGTGTTAATCACTCTTTGGGTGAAGAAGGACTTCCTTTTATCTGTTCTAACCTGACTGCTCAGAAGAAGAAGAAGAGAAGAGATTGGATTTATACCCTGCCCTTCACTACCCAAGGGAGTGGCTTACAAACTCCTTTTCCTCCCCCTCCCCACAACAGACACCCTGTGAGGTAAGTGGGGCTGAGAGAGCTCTTGACAGGAACTGCTCTTTTTCAAGAACAGCTCTTATCAGAACTATGGCTTGCCCAAGGTCATCCAGCCAGGTGCAAGTGGAGGAGTGGGGAACCAAACCCGGTTCTCCCAGATTAGAGTCCGCGCACTTAACCACTACACCAAACTGGCTCAGCAATTTCATGGAGTGCCCACGAGTTCTTCTATTGTGAGAAAGGGAGAAAGGGACTTCTTTCTCTACCTGCTCTGTCCCAGGCTCTACCTGTTCTATCACCTGATGCCAGTCTAATTCTCGATTGGCTGGGATTGCTCATGTAACAAATCCACAGAGACCTCCTTTGAGTCACCACTGGGGGGGGGGGGGGGGGGGGGTATAAATGAAGTAAACAAGATAGATGATACAATAATTTGACGGAGGGGAAAAATGTGCAGAAGTAGTGACAGACGGGCACTGAACAGCATTAACCGAGGAGAGAACGTGCTTGTAACGGAAAGCTTTCCATATCTCTGCCTCCCTCCTTTCAAAGTGCTGTGTGTGACCACAAGAGAAGACCTTCTCATTGGTCCCAAGGGATATACTCCTGGCCAGTGTTCCCTCTAAGCTGAGTGACTGTGAGCTAGCTCACAGTATTTTAGCCTCCGGCTCACAGATTTTTGTCTTCGCTCAGGAAGGGATGGGGCTCCAGAGCAAACGAATTTAGGCAGGAGCCCAATCGCTGGCTCACAACTTTCATGCCAGTAGCTCACAAATTAGGATTTTAGCTCACAAGACTCCACAGTTTAGAGGGAGTATCGCTTTTGGCCTGCCAAAATCTTGCTAACGGTTCTCCAGAGCGGGCTCCAGACTTCGCGCGGAGCTCCACTGACCCACTGCACGGTGCCCCCTGGATGGCACAACCTGCCCGGGGATTAGGCCTGGTTGCCATCTGCCCCCCTTCCTTCTCTGCGCAATCCTATCGGCCTTAAATCTAACTCCCCCCATCTGTGTGACACCAAACTAGGAGTTCAACAAAACGTATTCCAAACTAGCAAAAAAAAAAGGCAGGTAAAAATAACTTCCCTTCTCCTGAAGATGTTTGTGTCTTCTATTTTATGCATCTTGCTCTAAAGGAAGGAAAGAAGGAAGGGGGGGAGGGAGTCCGTAGAATAAACAGCTAAATTGATGGTTATGTTAACTCCAGGGGTGTTGGATCTTTTTCTTCTTTCCTCCCGTTCACAACCTAAATATAAAAACGTTGCTTCTAATTACTGCCTCCTGCTCAGTGCAGAAGTACAGCTACTGTACATTAGGAGCCACCTCCAGATGCACAAGCCAGGTGTAAATTCCCCGAAACAAAGAGATCCACCTCCGGGAGAGGGAGCCCCATCTCATTTATAGCTGGATTTGCTTCGATTCTTTATGAAGAACTGCATTCACACACACACACACACACACACACACACACACACACACATGCCCAATGCTCCCTCTGAGCTGTGGAGATTTTTGTGAGCACGAATTCTACTTTGTGAGCGACTGGCATTAAAGTTGCGAGTCAACAATATGACTACTGCATAAATTAGTCTGCTCTGGAGCCAGCCTTCCTGAGCTGAGACAGAAATATGTGAGCCAGAGGCTAAAAAACTGTGCGTTAGCTCACATTAACTCAGCTTAGAGGGAACATTGCACACACACACACACAAAAAGGCCCTTGCAAACAGAGTATGGCGTATGTATTTATTTACTATATCTTTCCTTTCCTCCTGGGAGCCCAAGGTGGCTTATTAACAAGATTAACTTTAAAAATGACATAACTCCAATCAGATGACTTGGCCAAAATCATACCCTTTCCTGGGTCTCTCCAATTAGAATGTAAGGAGAGCTCAGCTAGATTTGGCCAGTGGTCCATCTAGTCCAGCAGCCGTTACACAGACCACCTCTGCAGTAGTGAAAAATCCTGCCATTGACGTTTTTAAATCTGCGTGTTACATGAACTTTTCCGCAGTAGATTTTTTACCCCTCGTCAGGTGCAAACCCAACATTTTTCAGAATCCCCAGTTTTAGTGCATTCCAAGAACACGAGGAAAGGAGGAGAAAACTTCGGGTTTGTGCCTGGCGAGGAAAAATCTACTGCGGAAAATTTCACAAAACACGCAGATTTGAAAACATCAATGCGGGGAATTTCACTGCTGCAGAAATGGTTGCACAGTGGCCAACCAGTTGACCTGAAGGGCCAACAAATGGGATGACGGGGCCAAGGCCTTCCCCCGATGTTGCTTCCAGGTACTGGTACCCAGAGGTCTGCTGTCTCTGTAGACAGAGGCTTCCTTAAGTCACCGTGGCTAGCTGCCAATGGTCCGTCTCTCCTCCATGAACTCGTCTCACCCCAGTTTGGTGTAGTGTAGTGTAGTGGTGAAGTGCGCGGACTCTAAACTGGGAGAACCGGGTTTGATTCCCCACTCCTCCACTTGCACCTGGCTGGATGACCTTGGGCAAGCCGTAGTTCTGATAACCTTGTCGTAGAGATCTGTATTATTGACGTTGATTTTCAATTAGATTTATTCTTGTATGCAGTGTTATATGGAAAATTTATAAAATTATATATATAAAAAGAGCTGTTCTTGAAAAAGGAGCAGTTTCTGTCAGCGCTCTCTCAGCCCCGCCTACCAGTGTTCCCTCTAAGCTGAGTTAGTGTGAGCTAGCTCACAGTTTTTAGCCTCTGGCTCACACGTTTTTGTCTTAACTCAGGAAGGATGGCTCCAGAGGGAACTAATTTATGCAGTTGCCAAATCGCTCACTCACAACTTTAATGCCAGCAGCTCACAAAGTAGAATTTTTGCTCACAAGACTCCACAGCTTAGAGGGAGCATTGCCGCCTACCTCACAGGGTGTCTGTTGTGGGGAGGGGGAGGGAAAGGAGTTTGTAAGCCGCTCTGAGATGCCTTTGGGTAGTGAAGGGCGGGGTATAAATCCAATCTCCTCCTCTTCTTCTTCTTCTTCTTCTTTTCTTCTTCTTCTTCTTCTTTAAAGTCATCTCCACTCGTGGCCATCACCACCCTCTGCTGGCAGTGAATCTGTTACTCACTGAGTAAAGAGGTATTCCCCTTTCCTCTGTCCTGAATGTATTGCCCATCAACTTCACTGGATGTCCTCAAGTTCTAGCTTGGCCTGCAGAAGGTCTCAGTCCCAGTCCCCAGGATCTCCCGTTAAAAGGATCGGGGAGGGAGTGATGCGAAAGACCCCCTTCCTGAGACCCTGGGGAGAGCCGCTGCCGGACTGAGTGGATAGTACTGGCTGTGATGGACCCAGGGGCCTGACCCACGATAAAGCGGCTTCATACCCGTTCATCATGGCTTCAACATCCCCTTTAAAAAACGAATTAAGGCCTTAATTATGAATTTAGTGACATCCCTCCTTCGCTTCTGAGAGCCAACGAGATCAGGACAGTCTGAGCTATCCAGGTAGGAGCAGATGAACAGAGCTGGTTGGCCCTCTGCCTGCCTCTGGATAGCGACCCCAGACTTCCTTGTTGGTCTCCCATCCAAGTACGAACCAGGGCTGGCCCTGCCTAGCTTCTGAGACCTGACACGTTCCAGCTAGCATGGCTCATCCACAAGGTACAGCCACAAGGTACAGCAACAAGGTATTAGCCACAAGGTATAGACAGGGGCTCTGGGGCAAGGGATGCTCTGTCTTCTTGGTGCTTGGGAGGGGGCAACAGTGGGAGGGCTTCTGGAGTCCTGGTCCCACCGCTGGACCTCCTGATGGCACCTGGTGTTTTTGGCCACTGTGTGACACAGAGCATTGGACTGGATGGGCCATTGGCCTGATCCAACATGGCTTCACTTATGTTCTTAGAGCAGAGGTCCATCGGTGGCTATGAGCCACAAGGTACAGATAGGAATTCTCGGTCTGGGGCAAGGGAAGCTCTGCATTCTTGGTGCTTGGAGGGGGGGCAACAGTGGGAGGGGGCTTCTAGTGTCCTGGCCCCACCGCTGGACCTCCTGATGGCACCTGGTGTTTCTGGCCACTGTATGACACAGAGTGTTGGACTGGATGGACCATTGGCCTGATCCAACATGGGCTTCTCTTATGTTCTTATGTTGAGAGCAGAGGTCCACCAGTGGCTATGAGCCACAAGGTATGGATATGAACTCTCGGTCTGGCGGCAAGGGATGCTCTGTGTTCTTGGTGCTCTCGGGTGGGGGCAACAGTGGGAGGGCTTCTAGTCTCCTGGCCCCACTGCTGGACCTCGTGATGGCACCTGGTATTTTTGGCCACTGTGTGACACAGAGTGTTGGACTGGATGGGCCATTGGCCTGATCCAACACTGGCTTCTCTTATGTTCTTATGTTAAGAGCAGAGGTCCATCAGTGGCTATTTGTTGTTGTTCAGTCACACAGTCGATAACCGCTGCAACAGAGCGCTTATCAGCTAGATATCACATGCCTAGAGCATCATTACGCGCTGCTCCAGTTTCAAAGCGTTGGTGATTTCTACAGTGCAGAACATAAGCTCCGACACTGATCGTTAAGTGTAATAATTAGATTGGGTTTGCGTTGCAATTTTAGCATTCAATCACAATTAGCCAGAATGGATCTGTGTTCAAACAAAAGCAGCACTATTCTCTCCATCCCGTTCTTGCACACAGACAACCCCTTTGTCTCAGACGACTCCTCGCCCACAATAATGCAACAGCTCATTTGAACGTGGACACTGGGACCGGAGCTTGCAGTAAACCCAGCTGCCAAGTTTGCTGCCACGTACACCCAGACAACACAATCACTGGACCTAACAACATCAACTACACCATCAGGGGTTCAATCACTTGCTCATCTTCCAACATTGCAAAGGTTTCCCTTGCTTGAAAGCCAGTCAGATCCGATGCCATGGGGTGGTGCTCATCTCCGTTTCCAAGCCGAAGGGCCAGCGCTGTCCGAAGACATTTCCGTGGTCATGTGGCCAACATGACTAAACACCAAGGAACACGGAACGCTGTTACCTTCCCACCAAAGGTATTGACTTGCAATGTCTTGCTTTTGAACTACTAGGTTGGGAGGAGCTGAGGCCAGAGACTGCCAGAGGCTCACTCCGTCACACGGCACTCGGGTCTCGTACTGCCGAACGACAGACCTTCCAGTCTGCAGCTCAGTGTCTTAACCTCTGAGCTACCGTGGCCTCCGTCTAACATTCTCTATGCCATTAAATGTCAACAATGCCCTTCGGTTCTCTATATAGGACAAAGGGGACAAACCCCACGCCAGAGGATAAATGGACACAAATCTGACATCAGGAGTCACAAGACTGAGAAACCTGTAGGAGAACACTTTAACCTTAAAGGACATTCGAAGAATGACCTCAAAGTAGATGTTTTTTTACAAAGGAACTTCAGGAACAGAATGGAAAGGGAAATTGCTGAATTACAAGTTATTACAACACTTGGAACAAAAACCTCCCCAGGACTCAACAGGGATATTGGTTTCTTATCCCATTACATATGCTAACTCATTCAGTCCTCACATATGTATTCTCAACAAGAAGGACTATAAATCTTCTGTATTTTAGTGTATTTCTTTTACAGAATAGCATAATAAAGGGGTGGCCAAACTGTGGCTCAGGAGCCGCCATGTGGCTCTTTCATACATATCGTGTGGCTCCCAGCAGGGCGGCTGGGCAAGCTCAATATCACTAGCAAACAAATATCATTGGACAAACAAATATCATTATCAATATCTGCTTTTACCACATTTGTTATTATTTTTGGCAGTCTCGTTTAATGTTAATGGAAAGCAAATGTGCATATTTCCCAGTAAAAAGTGTAATATTGGTTCATGTCTTCTGGCTCTCAAACATCTGACGTTTATTCTGTGTGGCTGTTGCATTCAGCAAGTTTGGCCACCCCTGGTATATTAGAATACTGAATGGATGTCTGCTGACATTACATCCAGCTCAAAATACACTGTAGTGCCTTCCACACCTGAGATGAGATAATTAAGATTCTGTTAGGTCCCACAATTAGAAAAAAACACGTTTAGACATTCGTCTGCTATTCTGACATATTCATTTCTTTGCAACTGTTGACCGTATAACCTTAACTTGTTATTTAGTTTTTCACTTTGCATAACTTAAACATCATCATGTTACATGTTAATTTGCTGTTAAATTCTTTCTAGAAGTTTAGAACCTGGGACGGCCGTCTTTTAGGCCCGCGATGTGCAGGTCTCATTTTAGTCAAATCACACCAAGCAGGGGTCATTTCATAGAAAAAGAGGTGCAGGAGCTCATTAGTATAACTCATTAGCATAACTTATTTGCATATGCCACACCTCCTGACATCACCGGAAGTGGGTCTGAAGGCAACACCCACCGCTCAGGCTCCACTGGACTGTTTTGGATTGCTAGCTATTGGAGGGGGGGTCTGAGTCTGAGCCCCGTGGCACCTTTAAGACCAGCAAGGTTTAATTCTGTGCCTAAGCCTTCATGCACTTGGCACACTTCTCCAGATACGTTTGAAGAACTGTCCATGCACACCAAATCTTATGCCCAGAATTAAACTTTGCTGGTCTTAACGGTGCCCCTGGGCTCGAGCTTTGCCCTGCATTTAGTGTTGGAAGCAAAGTACTGTGTCAGGTCTTGAACAAAACTCACTCCCAACAACACTCTCTTGGCAGTGATTTGTTTATTGAGAGGTGAGGAGATCTCAAGCATAGACGAGACTGTGTCAGTTCCCAATTATACATAATTCAAAATCCACCCCCCCCAGTGACCACTCCAATCGCAACCATACATTCAGCCTGCCAAAACCCACTGTGACCTGTTAGCCGTTCCCCCCAGCACCTGCAAATAGATGGCTACATAATCTTGCAGTGTCTGGCACCCAAGGTCAAGCATGCATACTTCCCACTATGGGGAAGCCCCGCATGGACGCAGTTACAAGCTAGCACAGCTCTCAGCAAAACAACTCCACACACACCTGCACACACACTCCCCCCCCGATTCCCATCCAAAATGCAGTTATAGATATCAAAGACAGGCAGGGAGGAAATACATGGCAAACTTGGGTCGAGTTTGACAGACTGTCTGGTTTCCCTTCACACAGAGCACATCGATACTTCAGAGGGGGCCTATAGAGCTAGCAATAGGGTTGCCGGTCTGGGTTGGGGATTCTAGAGGTGGAGCCGGGGAGGACAGGGACTTCACTGAGGTACAATTCCACAGAGTCCACCTTCCAAAGTGGTTATTTTCTCCAGGGGAAACGAACCCTGTCACCTGGAGAGCAGTTGTCGTTAGAGATGTGAAGGCCCGGGGAAAAAAATGGAAAAATTCGGGGGGGGGGGACCGTTTTTTTCCTGTAGCCTTTTTTGTTTTTTTCCGAAAAACTGAAAAAAGAAAAAAATTGATTGTGGAACGTTTTATTTTAACATGATGAATAAAATATTTTAGGACAAGGTGTTCCACTATTTTCCAAAACATTTCTAAAAAATCTGTATGGTATCAGATGGATCTAATTTCTGTGCACTGAGGACAAGCAAGTCCTAGGTTACCAACTGAACTCTCCAATGCAAGAACAAGATGCATTTTTTCCTTTAGGAGGTGCTATTGTCACAAGAAAAGAAAAAGGTTTCAGTTTTGTTTTTTCATGTGGGTGGGTATCCTTTTTGTAATAATTGTTTGGATACACTATATTTTTAATAGGCTAGTTGTGATAATTTAATGCCACGTAAAAATGTCCATAGTCATATTTTATGTTCCTAAAGTAACAAGAATGACTTTCAATCTGGAAAAGAAAAAAGAAGTGCTAACATAGCATTTTTTCCCATTTTCCTGAAAATTTCCATCTCCCCACGGAAAAAAAAGGGTTGTTTTTTTTCCGAGCTTCAAAATTTCTGGAAATTTTACATCTCTAGTTGTCATCCTGGGAGATCTCTAGGCACTACCTGGAGGGTGTATAAATATGAAGACACTCCGTGAATGAATTACGAACAAAAGCAGAAAACGTGTATTGTATGATACAAGTCAAACAATCTGGACTTTTGTTAAACCACACACACACACACACACACACACACACACACATATATAAAGAGAGAGCTAGGATCCAAAAGTACTTAATACAAAGGGAGAATACAATTAGAGTCCACAATTCCTTTATATAAAAAACTTCAGGAGTACAATAGTTCCACGTCTTATGTGAGTACAGCTATACACGGCTGGCTTCACTGCCGCGTTCACGTTTCGCTTCTTCAGATAGCTGGTACTCTTTAGCTGTGAACTGAAAATTATATTTCCATGTCCTATTCACTATATTACAGCATATTAACTATATCCCCACTATAGCTCTCATTTTTGATATATACTACCTGGAGGGTGGCAACCCTGGGTGCCAGTCTAGATAGGTTAGTTCCGCTATCCTTTCTCTTGTCTGCTTGGCTTCCATCGGTTTACCCGGAATGCTTTCTTCCGGCTAACTCCTCCGTCGGCTTCTCTTTCTGGCTGCCCCGAGGTGAAGACAAGCTCTCCGCCGTCTCTCCCCACCCTAGCCTAGACAGCCAGCCAGAATACTTTCTCTGCCTTTCCCATCCTAGCATACAGTTCCTTGACAATAAAGAACTTGTTATTTCTTTTGTAAAGTAACAAGCCCCAAATGGGCTCTCTTCCCTAACGCAGCCCCCCCCCTCCACTCACACAGTGCAAACCGAGCCCCAAGCTAACATTTAGAATAATTCTGACAGATTTAAAACCTAACTTTGTAAAGACGCTATTGTCAGAACCCACAGCTCACAACGAAGGACACGCATTCAGGAATGGTTATACGTTTATTGCAGAGCTATAGATGCAGTAACACAGGCACTGTTGAGAATGGCGGCAATCCATTGAGCATAGGGTATTCGTATGCACCCCCCCATGGCATGGGCCAATTAGGAACCCTCCCGGGCGTGGGACCAGCCACGAAACCGTTAGGTGACGACAGCTGGGAAGCAATAGTCTCTCACGGTGAATAGGAGACTTCCAGACAATACAACTTCCAACATAACAACCTCCTGCACATCTGTAGAGATAAGCCTTTCGGCACAGGCAAAACCGCAGAGACAGGAATGCAATAGCAGGTAGCAAGACACAGAATGAACTCCTCAACCCCCAGGGCAGCATAGCTGACAGCTATTTGATATTGGTTGCCTAAGAGTCTTTCCTGGTGCGCAGCTCCAATTGTATTTATTAAATGCATAAAATAAAAAGAACACCGTCTTCTCCCCTCAAGATGGATAGACTCGAGTGGGTGTAGCCGTGTTGGGCTGAAGCGGCAGAACAACGTCTGAATCCAGAGGCACCTTTAAGACCAACAGTTCTATTCTGCATATAAGCTTTTGTGTGTATGCACACGGAAATCAAACTATACCCAGAATTAAATTATATCCGGTGTTATGTATTGGGACTGAAACACTGCAGGACAGCGCTGCCAGAGACGGGGCGAGCTTGGAGCCGAATAACAATAGATCAACAGGATTCTGGCTGGAACCCGATTAAGACGTAAAGTTTTGTAAATAGCCTGTCGTTGGGAGCAGTGTTCCCTCTAAGCTGAGTTAGTGTGGGCCAGCTCACAGATTTTTAGCCTCCGGCTCACACATTTTTGTCTTAGCTCAGGGAGGGATGGCTCCAGAGCAAACTAATTGATGCAGTAGCCAAATTGCTCGCCCGCAGCTTTAATGCCGGTAGCTCACAAAGTAGAATTCTTGCTCACAAGACTCCGCAGCTTAGAGGGAAGATCGGTTGGGAGTGGGGTGTATTGTGGGTGTGGCCATTGCAGGCAATATAGCCAAACTGAGGCTCTGGTCGACAGTCATCTTCTTGCTAATAAACATATGGAGCGGAGGTCCATCAGTGGCTATTAGCCACAAGGTATAGATAGGGACTCTGGGGCAAGTGATGCTCTGTCTTCTTGGTGCTTGGGGGGGTCAACAGTGGGAGGGCTTCTAGTGTCCTGGCCCCACTGGTGGACCTCCTGGTGGCACCTGGTATTTCTGGCCACTGTGTGATACAGAGTGTTGGGCTGGATGGGCCTTTGGCCTGATACAACATTGGCTTCTCTTATGTTCTTATGTAGCAGAGGTCCATCAGTGGCTATGAGCCACAAGGTATAGATAGGGACTCTCGGGCTGGGGCAAGGGATGCTCTGTATTCTTGGTGCTTGGGAGGGGGCAACAGTGGGAGGGCTTCTAGTGTCCTGGCCCCACTGGTGGACCTCCTGATGGCACCTGGTATTTCTGGCCACTGTGAGACATAGAGTGTTGGGCTGGATGGGTCTTTGGCCTGATCCAACATTGGCATCTCTTATGTTCTTATGCTGAAATCACTGAATAAAGTAGAGCTGATCACTAAACCGGGAGTCTGTTCCTCCATGGAACCCACTATTGAACACCCAGAATTAAACTTCGTTGGCCTTAAAGGTGCCCCTGGACTCAAACATTGTTCCCAAGATAGAATAAAAGGAAACGTATCGCGTCAGATAAATGTTGGAAATGTAAAAATAAGATAGGTACATTTTATCCTATGTGGTGGCTTTGCGATGTAACGAAGAGATACTGGAGATGGACTCACGAGAGGATGCGAGAGATATTGAGAACGAAAATACCATTTCTACCGGAAATATTACTACTGAACATATTTCCAAAAGATTTTGATAAAGATGAAAGATATTTGATAGTACAGCTATCTACGGCAGCAAGAATATGATATGCAAAATATTGGAAACAAATGGAAGCACCAAAGAAGCAAGAATATGTGAATAAACTGTTGGAGACGGCTTGAAATGACAAACTGTCATCGTTGATGAGAGGGACAACAGACCCAACATTTCAAAAGACGTGGAAAAAACTGTATGACTGGTATAATATAAATGTATAGTTTAAAGTAAGTTTTTGGTATTATTAATCTCAGTTAAATAGAAACTTAAGCAAAACTATAGAAAGTGACTTAAGAAAATTTTTAATTAAGCTGCGGTGGCTCAAGTGGTTAAGATGCTAAACTGCAGGCTGTGGAAGGTCAGTAGTTCAGCAGTTCGAGACCCGGGTGTGCCGCATGACGGAGTGAGCTCCCGTCTCTGGTTCCAGCTCCTGCCAACCTAGCAGTTCGAAAGCAAGAAATTGCAAGTAGATAAATAGGTACCACTTCAGTGGGAAGGTAACAGCGTTCCGTGCACCTTGGTGTTTAGTCATGCCGGCCACATGACCACGGAAATGTCTTTGGACAGCGCTGGCTCTTCGGCTTGGAAACGGAGATGAGCACCACAACCCTAGAGTCGGATTCAACTGGCTTTCGAGCAAGGGAACCTTTACCTTTAATAGAGTTATAAGAAAATATACTGATCTCTTTGTATGTCTTATGTATGTAAGTGGTTGTTTGTTTATATGTCGTATGTATGTATGTGTATGATACGAAAAAGAACAAAAGTGTACCCATAGGTACTTAAAAAAAAAAAAAGGAAACATATCACAGATTTTCAGTGTCACTGACAGCATCGCGGCACAGTAGACTGAGGTGTCGTCTCTGACCTGGGTCCCGGTCCCCAGTTGCCCTTGAAGTTCACTGGATAACTTTTTTTTGCTTTGTTTGGCATTCCCTCGGCGATCCCAGAGTTTTAACTGCTGCTTTTTGGTGGCTGTTTGTAATGTTTTGTATGCATTTTAAACTCTGTTTTTCATTGTCTTAAGGATGTGTGTTTTAAAATCTGATTTCATCATGTATGATGGGTCAAGTTACATCATTGGCTAGGCCAATGTAAGCCATTGGCATAAAAAAAACAATCTTCAGTTTAGTTTCTGCCCTTTGTCTGGATTATGTCTACCTTTGGGACACCACTTGGAAAACCTTTCGGACACCGGAACCCCTGTTAACTTGGACTTTGAAAATCTGTTGGACTCAGTCTTGCAGAGGTAACATCTGGATTTACAACCAAAGCTTGTCAAAAGGCCGAGGCTAGATATTTCGTGTTATTATTTTACCCTCACGGTTCACTGCACTTTTATTGCATATTTCTGTGCAATTACATAACAAATAATTTTAAATATGCCGTTCTTCTTGAGTTTTGGGGCTTCAGTCTGAATCCAGAACTTTAGCCCATATTGGCTACAGCTGCCAGATTGTTTGCTGAAACTCACTGGGTAAGCATTCAGCCTTCCAGGGTTGACTTAAGAACATAAGAGCATAAGAGAAGCCACTAGCCCATCCAGTCCAACACTCTGTGTCACACAGTGGCCAAAAATAGCAAGTGCCATCAGGAGGTCCAGCAGTGGGGCCGGGACACTAGAAGCCTTCCCATTGTTGCCCCCCCCCCAAAGCACCAAGAATACAGAGCATCCCTTGCCCCAGACTGAGAGCCCCTATCTATACCTTGTGGCTAATAGCCACTGATGGACCTCTGCTCCATATGCTTATCTAATTCCCTCTTGAAACTGTCCATGCTTGTAGCTGCCACCACCTCCTGTGGCAGTGAGTTCCATGTGTTCAGTACTCTTTGGGTGAAGAAGGACTTCCTTTTACCTGTTCTAACCCGACCGCTCAGCAATTTCATGGAGTGCCCACGAGTTCTTGTATTGTGAGAAAGGGAGAAAAGGACTTCTTTCTCAACCTGCTCTATCCCATGCATAATCTTGTAAATCTCAATCATGTCGCCCCCCTCAGCCATCGTTTCTCCAAGCTAAAGAGCCCCAAGGGCTTTAACCTTTCTTCATAGGGAAAGTGTTCCAGCCCTTTTATCATTCTTGTTGCCCTTTTCTGCACTTTTTCCAATGCTATCATATCCTTTTTGAGGTGTGGTGACCAGGGCTATTTTGGGGCAGGAACGCACAGGAACAGAGTTCCGGCTGGCTCCTGAGTTGGCCACACCCAGCAGGAACTCATTAGCATAATAGGCCACACCCAACAGCAGAAACGCATTAGAATTGGCTACATTAGGGGTGTGTGGCCTAACATGCAAAGGTGTTCCTGCTGCAAAAAATGCCCTGGGTTTTGACAACAAGGTAAACAGAATAAGAAGCAAAAGGTGGGTGTGGCTGGATGACCACACTTCTGGTAACATGGGGGTGTGGCCTAATATGCTAATGTGCTGTGGTGTCATGGGTGTGGCCTAATATGCTAATGAGTTCCTGCTGGGCTTTTTCTACCAAAAAAGCCCTGGTGGTGACCATATGAAAATATGGAATATGGACTTTCAAATTGCACTTGACTTGTCTGAAGAGTTTAAAAGAAAAAGTTGTGCAGTTATTATTGGTCCTTCCCTAATGAAGACTTGAAACGAGCATGATATCCGGAAACGTCATTAGATTGGGATTGTTTTTGGACCTTCATTGTATTTTGTGGATTGTATTTTGTAGATTCCGCTCTTTATTAAAGACTTAGAGTTTTGTTTGAATGAACGTAGATAATGGTTGTGAAGGTGCTTTAATGCTGTGAGAGGGAGTGAGATCAGGCATAACTCTAAGAGTAACCCTTCAGCGTTTCAGACCAAAGCACTGCTTAACAGGATGCCTGCTAATCTGCGCAGCCAATCAGAAGCCCCGTGGGCAAAAGTCTCACCTGGCCCCGCCCACTTTGTAAAAACACTCCGTGGGTGCCAGGAAAGGTGTCAGCAGGCACCGTGGAGCCCGCGGGAACCGTGTTGAGGACCCCACCTCTACCTCCTCTTAGATGCCAGGCCAAAATATCCCCTTTGACCCAGTCTTTACCTGAGGGGTTCCATTTTGGTGTAGTGGTTAAGTGTGCGGACTCTAATCTGGGAGAACCGGATTTGATTCCCCACTCCTCCACTTGCACCTGGCTGGATGACCTTGGGCAAGCCACAGTTCTCTCAGAGGTGTTCTTGAAAAAGGGCAGTTTCTGTCAGAGCTCTCTCAGCCCCATCTACCTCACAGGGTGTCTGTTGTGGGGAGGGGAAGGGGAAGGAGATTGTAAACCACTCTGAGACTCCGAGTGAAGGTTGGGGTATAAATCCAATCTCCTCCTCCTCTTCCTCCTCTTCTTCTTCGTGCTGTTTTATGGTGTCTTTCTTATCTAAGGACAGTTTTACAAATATCGGGGCAGGCCTAAATGTCGATTTTTATGGCTAACAACTTTATAGCATTGCTTTTGCTTTGCGAGCTGCCTCCGGCAGTCCTCCGGAGAGGTGGCATATAAATTCCATTCAACAAACGGCAACTGTAGTATATTGAAAAGGCTGACATGAATTGCCGTATTGACTCCCCATGTTAAGTTCGAGCCCGAGTAAGGCTCCTCCGAACCGACATGCTATTGGTCGCTTCACAACAGCGACCAATCAGGACTGCATCAGTTCCCTGCGAGGGAAAGACTCTAATTGGACGTTATCCACACAACCTCATTGGTTGTTTATTGTACAGAGGCGTGGCCACGTTAGCTCAGGAATGTTTAAAAGGAGCCCAGCTACCAATGTTAAACTGTTCTGGGTATGAGTTATTCAAGCGCTTGTTCGAACCTTCAATAAAGCTGTTCACTTTTGCAGAAATCACTCTCCGGATCTTTGTTAGTGGCGATCTAACAGCGACGATCGCCGGCACGCCCAACAGCCTACGGTTCATGACAAGCACCGTTCAGCCAGCCTGGATCCTCCTCGTTGGGATCATCCCTTTTGAGATTCCATGCCTCGGCCGGAATTATCTCCCCGCGACTCCTTGTTGCGCGATCTTTATTTAGAACTTGCGTAAGGGGACACTTATTTTAAACACTAAGCCGCCAGAGATTCAGAAATCAGATTCCATTGCGCTTTGCAGGGAAGAGCGATGTGCCTTAAAATAATCCCAATTTGATTCTCTCTGTTCTAATGCTATGGAGATTGCGAGGGGGGGGGTGACATCTCAAAACTGATTTCCCTTGAAAATATGTATAGTTAGAGCACTTGAGCGCAGAAGGGCTCTGCAGGGCAATTTCGCTCCGATTGTGCTATAAAAAGACACCATCTCAACATTTGTTAGCACAAAAGGGCTCTGGGAGTGAAGCTGCAGGGGCCGAGGGGCTTCTCCTTCTCCTTCCCCAGCCGCAGGCCAAATGTCCCCGGCATGAGGATGCCGTAGGTGCATGGCCAGCCTCTGTTTAAAAGGCTGGATGGCCCAGAACATCACAGGCCTTCAGCTGGGTCCAATTCTTGGTCTACCCAGCCAAGCACAATCTCACAATACAAGAACTCGTGGGCACTCCATGAAATTGCTGAGCGGTTGGGTTAGAACGGATAAAAGGAAGGACTTCTTCACCCAAAGACCGATGAACACATGGAATTCACTGCCACAGGAGGTGGTGGCGGCTACAAGCATGGACGGCTTCAAAAGGGAACTGGATAAGCATATGGAGCAGAGGTCCATCAATGGCTATTAGCCACAAGGTATAGATAGGGGCTCTGGGGCAAGTGATGCTCTGTCTTCTTGGTGCTTGGGGGGGGTCAACAGTGGGAGGGCTTCTAGTGTCCTGGCCCCACTGGGGGACCTCCTGATGGCACCTGGTATTTCTGGCCACTGTGTGACACAGAGTGATGGACTGGATGGGCCTTTGGCCTGATCCAACATGTTCTTATGTAAGCCCCCTTTCCTGTTTGTTCAGAAACCCGTACGTGCTCTCAGATATGGAGGAGGAGGAGGAAGCGGCCACAAAAGAGGCGGTGGCGGAAAAACCGAAGGGGAAGAGAAGGAAGAACAAGGCCAAGCAGCCGAGGAAGCCTCTTAAGGACCAGCCTTTGCTTGTGAGCCCTGAATGGGCTTTTCTAAAATTCTCATTTTTCTCACATTTCTGTTCCTGTTTCTTGGGGGGGGGGGGGGTCTGTTCCACAAATGTTTTCCTCCCTCTAGCGTTTGATGTAATATTACACCGGGTTATGTCCAGCATATTAATGAAGACACAAACCAATGCAATATCTAATCGGCCACTAGAGGGCGCAAAACACAAGCAGAACAGGGGGGAAACACAGAGACACACAGAAACACACCGAAGAAACAGGAACTTCCGAGCAAGGAAAACCAGAATGCAGAAAAGACCAATAATCTGCCCCTCCTAGCCGTGTTTTAACAGCTGTTTTTAATCTTTTGTACGTGTTTTAAATTGTTTTAATGATGTGTGTTTGGAGGGGCTGATTTTAATAGTTTTAAAATGTGGTTTTTATCACGTATGCTTTCAACCGTCAGCCCCCTTGGTGGCTCACGTAAGGGCAGGAAGGTGGGATACAAGTTTTGTAAATAAAAATAGGCAAAATAAACTCTGGTGAGATGGTCTTCCCTCGAGGAGTGCGAGTGAGTGAGTTGGGCATATCACTTTTCACCTAACGGCATCACCCCGTGATCCTATCCTCCAAGTGTGAATATGTTTGGTAATAAAATAAAGCTGACTGATTCTTACAACGACGAAGTTAACGATGTCACAGAGGCAGAAATTGGGAAGGCGCATTCAGAGACATAAACAGAGAGCGGCGTCCTTTAAAACTTAACTGAGGAGAAAAGAAATCAAGAGCGGGCGCATGGTGCATTCTTCACGACGTTATCTTTCATTTTTTCGAGCGGCGACAGCGCGTAACCATCAGCGAGAGAGCTTCTGCTTTCAATCCAGGTGGAAACGTCGCTCCCGGGCCCGAAGCTTCCGAAAGAGAAATACAGATCTGTTCTGCAGTGCATAAAAATATCTCCGCTCCTCCCCCTGGGATCTTTGTGCAAGTTTCAGATTTGAAATATTCATCTACGCTCCTTGAATACCACTTATGAGTTGAGACCAGTAAACAAACACCCATCGATAATAACATTTGTAAAGCTGCTGAAGGGGGGGGCACTGTGCCTCATGAGCAGACCATGGGATTTTTGTGAGGATCCAGACCAAAGGATCCAAGGGCCTAACAGGACACCGGGAGAGCAAGGGCTGGATCTGCCTGGCTTTTCTTTAAGAGCCAGAATACGACTGTGTTTGTAAGCGCTAATAAATTATAACAATGTACAAATAATAAGGAGCTGCGGTGGCTCAAGTGGTTAAGACGCTGAACTGCAGGCTGTGGAAGGTCGGTCGTTCAGCAGTTCGAGACCCAAGTGTGCCGCATGACGAAGTGAGCTCCCGTCTCTAGTTCCAGCTCCTGCCAACCTAGCAGTTCGAAAGGAAGAAATTGCAAGTAGATAAATAGGTACCACTTCGGTGGGAAGGTAACAGCGTTCCGTGTGCCTTGGTGTTTAGTCATGCCGGCCACATGACCACGGAAACATCTTTGGACCGCGCTGGCTCTTTGGCTTTGAAACGGAGATGAGCACCGCAACCCCTAGAGTCGAATTTGACTGGCTTTAGAGCAAGGGAACTTTTACCTTTACCTTTTTACAAATAATAAAGGAACAATTAACATTTATGTGTGGTTTTCTTTCTTTCAACAAATGCATCTTCTATTTGTGCATAAATTCATACTCCATAAATTTCCATTTCATTAACAAGTCTCCGGATTGTGATCTTCATTTCGGAAGTCTTCCTCCAGAATATCAAACTGATATAAATATGAAATAAAATAAAGAATTGTGAACAGTTTTGAATAGGTTTTAACAATATGGACAACTAAATATGAATTGGAAAAAGTAAACAAAAGAGTACCTACATATCATGACTCATCAATTTCAGAATAGGTAAAATTGCAAGACAGCTTCTCTGTTCTAAGGAAATAATAATACAACCTCAGAGAGCCATAATACATTAATTTTGCATGATAAGGAAAAACACACATAAATGTTAATCGTCCCTTTATTATTTGTACATTGTTACAATTTATGAGTGCTTACAAACACAGTTGGTTGTATTCTGGCTTTTGTAGATTTGACTGTGTGATCTCTTGTCATTTTCTTTAAGCCAGTGATAACCGTGCAGAGTCCAAGTTGGATGTGGAGAGTCCAAGTTGGATGTGCAGAGTCCAAGTTGGATGTTGTTTGCCTGCTTACTAAATTTGTGGGCTGATTTTCAAATTTAAAACAACACGATCCCAACTATGACAGAGATGAATGATCATGAAACCATTAATTCAGAGGTGTCAAACTCATTCGTTAGGAGGGCTGTAGCTGACATAAATGTCATTTTGCTGGGCTGGACACATGTTCCATAAACATAATGCCAGGTACTGGAGATAGAAACTGTATAAAGGACAGCAGCTGGTAATCTCCGAGTTGTTGTGTCCTCACTACAAGGCCCCGTGGGCTGGGAGGGCTTCTAGTGTCCTGGCCCCACTGCCGGACCTCCTGATGGCACCTGGTATTTTTGGCCACTGGGTGACACAGAGTGTTGGACTGGATGGGCCACTGGCCTGACCCAACATTGGTGTCTCTTATGTTCTTACTAGCAGTAAAGCCCGTTGTGGAAATAAATACAACGAGATCTAGAAAGAGGCTCTGGGGGAGTGCTCTGGCTTTGGGCAAACAGTGCCATTTTGCTGTGGTGACCTCAGCAGGGTATAATGACAGAGTCCACTGTTTTCTCCAGAGGAACTGATCTCTGCTCCCTGAAGAGCAGTTGTAATTTTGAGTGATCTGTAGCCCTCACCTGGAGATTGGCAACAATTGTTACCCAGGATGAAATGGCTGGTTTGGAGGGTGGAGTCTATGGCATTCTACCTGTCTGAGGTCCCACCCCTCCGCAAACCCCACCCTCTCCAGGCTCCACCCCTAAAATCCCCAGGAATTTGCCAGCCTGGAGTTGGCAACCCCATCTCCTTCCCAGCTAACCATCAACCTACCATTATCTGCCCCTTTGACTTCAGCTGACTTCCGCCCTCCCTTCTGCAGAGCAATTGTAATTTTGAGCGGTCTCCAGCCCTCACCTAGAGATTGGCAACAATGGTTCCCCATCAGGGACTGAGTGGTTTGGAGGGTGGAGTCTATGGCATTGTACCTGTCTGAGGTCCCACCCCTCCTCAAACCTCACCCTCTTCAGGCTCCATCCCTCAAATCTCCAGGAATTTCCCATCGGGAGTTGGCAACCCTATCAGGATTGGCCCCAATATGTTTTCTCCCAAAGGCCAAAGTAGGTGACTGGACCAAACTAAGTTGCCTACCATCAGGCACTGAGGGGAAAGTAGGGTTGCCAGCTATAAGGAGGGAAATACCTGGAGTTTTGGGGGGTGGATTCTGTAGAGGGCAGCATGGGGGGGGACCTTGAAGGTTCCATATGCAACTGACATTCCAACTGCCTTGCGGGGAGGGGGGTGAGTTTGAGGTGTGGAATGCAGTGAAGTCCAATCAGCTTCCATATGCAAAAGACCTTGAAGGTTCCATATGCAACTGACATTCCAACTGCCTTGCGGGGAGGGGGGTGAGTTTGAGGTGTGGAATGCAGTGAAGTCCAATCAGCTTCCATATGCAAAAGACCTTGAAGGTTCCATATGCAACTGACATTCCAACTGCCTTGCGGGGAGGGGGGTGAGTTTGAGGTGTGGAATGCAGTGAAGTCCAATCAGCTTCCATATGCAAAAGACCTTGAAACGCTGGGCGGGACTGCACAAAGCAGCCAGTCAACCCAGCCAGCGTCTTCTGACTGACAGTTCAAGCGTCCATACACTAAAGGAGTGCATTTTAGAACTTTAGCACCCACTATTCAATTATATATAAGGAGAGATGTTGAGAGCAGAGGTCCATCGAAATACTTACTATTCCATCCTGTACACTAGATGGCGAGAGAGCGATTCAAAAGCCCTCTTGATTGAGAAACCAGTGGGAGGGCTCCTAGTGTCCTGGCCCCGCTGCTGGACCTCCTGATGGAACCTGGACATTTTGGCCACTGTGTGACACAGAGTGTTGGACTGGATGGGCCACTGGCCTGATCCAACACTGGCTTCTCTTATGTTCTTATGTTCTCAAGAGGGAATTGGATAAATGTATGGAGCAGAGGTCCATCAGTGGCTATTAGCCACAAGGTATAGATAGGGACTCTCAGTCTGGGGCAGGTGATGCTCTGTATTCTTGGTGCCTGGGGGTGGGGGCAACAGTGGGAGGGCTCCTAGTGTCCTGGCCCCACTGCTGGACCTCCTGATGGCCCCTGGTATTTTTTGCCACTGGGCGACCCAGAGTGTTGGACTGAATGGGCCATTGGCCTGATCCAACATTGGCTTCTCTTATGTTCTTATGTCTGGGGCAAGGGATGCTCTGTATTCTTGGTGCTTGGAGGGGGGAGCAACAGTGGGAGGGCTTCTGGTGTCCTGGCCCCACTGCTGGACCTCCTGATGGCCCCTGGTATTTTTGGCCACTGTGTGACACAGAATGTTGGACTGGATGGGCCACTGGCCTGATCCAACATGGCTTCACTTATGTTCTTTTGTTAAGAGCAGAGGTCAATCGGTGGCCATGAGCCACAAGGTACAGATAGGAACTCTCGGTCTGGGGCAAGGGAAGCTCTGTATTCTTGGTGCTTGGGGGGGGCGCGACAGTGGGAGGGCTTCTGGTGTCCTGGCCCCACCGCTGGACCTCCTGATGGCACATGGTGTTTTGGGCCACTGTGTGACCCAGAGTATGGGACTGGATGGGCCACTGGCCTGATCCAACATTGGCTTCTCTTATGTTCCTATGTCTGGGGCAAGTGATGCTCTGTATTCTTGTTGCTCGGGGGGGGGCAACAGTGAGAGGGCTTCTAGTGTTCTGGCCCCACTGCTGGACCTCCTGAGGGCACTTGGTGTTTTTGGCCACTGTGTGACACAGAGTGTTGGACTGGATGGGCCACTGGCCTGATCCAACACTGGCTTCTCCTATGTTCTTATGAGGGGGGGGGATGCAGAGGAAACCGCACATGGTTGAACTGGAGAGGCAGCAGTGCAGTGCTGGACAGATGTTCCCACAATGCTTGACTGAATGATTTGATTAATGGATTGATTACATTTCTACACCGCCCTCCTGGCCGAAGCCGACTCAGGGCGGCTTACATAAAAGCAGCATAGAATTTACAGTACACATAGAATATAAAGTAAGCAGCAACAATAAAACAAATAAAAAATTCTAAAACGATTTAAACTATAAGAAATAATAAAGTGCTAGTATCGGTAATTTCACAGCGGCCTGCTGTAGACTACTCTCCCTTGCGTCATCGGCTTGCAGGCCGCATAAGACCCCTGGATGGGCCGGTTCCGGCCCCTGGGCCTTATGTTTGACACACCCCTGCATGAATCAAATGTAACACAGTTCAGCAGACGGAACAAAGTCGGATTCCGGCAGTTGATCAGAGAGGGGTATCAAACGGTGCAGGAGCACCATCCGGAGACTCAAAACAATCCAGCCACTTAGAGGTCCAGGAACGAAACCATTTTCAGTCCTCGGCAAAACTCCTGCAGTCAGGACAGCAATGCTCCCACTAAGCTGAGTTAGTGTGAGCTAGCTCACCATTTTTTTAGCCTCCGGCTCACACGCTTTCATCTCAGCTCAGGAGGGATAGCTCCAAAGCAAACTAATTTATGCAGCAGCCAAACTGCTCTCGCTCACAACTTTGTTGTCAGTAGCTCACAAAGTAGAATTTTCACTCACAAGACTCCACCGCTTAGAGGGAGCTTTGGTCAGGAGTAGATATGTGAAGGCCCGGGAAAAAAACAGAAAAATTCAGGGGGGGAAACGTTTTTTCTGTTTTTTTCCTTAAGGCTTTTTTTGTTTTTTTCTGAAAAATTGGAAAAATTGAAAAAAGAAGAGAAAAGGAAAAAAAATTGATTATGGAATGTTTTATTTTAACATGATGAATAAAATATTTTTAGACAAGGTGTTCAAATATTTTCCAGATCATTTCTAAAAAATACGTATGGTATCAGATTGATCTAATCTATGTGCACTGAGGCCAAGCAAGTCCTAGGTTACCAACTGAACTCTCCCATGCAAGGACAAGATGCACTGTGATAATTTCACGCCAAGTCAAAACGTCCATAGTCATATTTTATGTTCCTAAAATAACAGAATGCCTTTCAATCTGGAAAAAAGAAGAAGTGCTAATGTAGCCTTTTTTTCAATTTTTCCGAAAATTTCCGTTTTTTTCCGGGGGGGGGGGGGGCCTTTTTTCGAGTTTCAAAATTTCCAGAAATTTTACATCTCTAATCAGGAATCTTGGGAACGATAAACTCGGCCTCCGGCTGCCCCCCTTCACAGTAGCCCCACCAGCCACGGCTCTTTGCGGAAATCTGTGGGAACTGCAGCTGCCGTGTCTCCCCCGCCACCTCAGGCAGTACCACCCCTCTCTCTGCAGAGTGTCCCTTGCTCCACACTTGCCTTTTGCATCTATTTATTTATATCCTGCTTTCTCCCCCCAGTTGAGACTCAAAGTGGCATAGCACATTCTTCTCCCCCATTATCTCACAGTGACCCTGTGAGGTAGGCCAGGCCAAGGGTTTCTGACAGGCCCAAGGTCACCCAGGAAGGTTCCATGGTAGAAGGGGGGGGGTTGAACCCGTGTCTCCCAGGATTCGAATCCAACACTCTACCCACTGTGCCACATTGGCTCTGCTCTCTGGAAACCCACTCATTTCTTTCCCCCTCCACCTCAAACGGGTAGCCTACGACTTGTGTGACAGACTGGGAGTAGAAGGATTCCTTCTTCCATCTTTTTAAGCTGGAGGAGGAGGAGGAGGAGGAGGAGGAGAAGGAGAAGGGGAAGGAGAAGGAGAAGGAGAAGGAGAAGGAGAAGGAGAAGGAGAAGGAGAAGAAGAAGAAGAAGAAGAAGAAGAAGAAGAAGAAGAAGAAGAAGA
>NW_015173807.1:23987-26115 GCF_001447785.1 Gekko japonicus
GAGGAGGAGGAGGAGGAGGAGGAGGAGGAGGAGACTGGATTTATACCCTGCCCCTCACTTGGAGTCTCAGAACGACTAACAAACTCCTTTCCCTTCCCCTTTCCACAACAGACACCCTGTGAGGTGGGTGGGGCCGAGAGAGCTCTTTCATGAACTGCTCTTTTCAAGAACAGCTCTGACCAGAACTACGGCTTGCCCAAGGTCATCCAGCCAGGTGCAAGTGGAGGAGTGGGGAATCAAACCCGGTTCTCCCAGATTAGAGTCCGCGCACTTAACCACCACACCAAACTGGCTCTCACGCCGAACTACTTGCTGTGGAAAGGGGGGGGTATAAGTATTTTAATAAAAGGGAAAATCAAAAACCAATTACACCTCCTTCCCCCCCTTTCCAAAGTCATGAGGCTCTGAGGTGCTCTTCTCGGATCGGGGCCTTCAACCTTTTTTGAGCCTGGGAGCACCAGTGGAATCCTGAGAGGGAGCGGAGAGCGCCACCCCAAAATGGCTGCGGCGGGAGTCAGAACCGAATGCTAAAATGGCCGCCGGAGGAAACAGACCAAAGAGTGGTACTTCCCTCCCCGCTTTGCAGCCACGGGAGACCCTTTCATTTGAGTGAGGGGAGCCAGTCATGAGCCCTGCCTTACGATGGCTATGCCCACTTTCTAAAGGACTTGGCAGGCACCATGGGTAGTAATGGTGACAATCAATGCCCCCTCTACGCTGTGGCATCTTGTGAGCAAAAATTCTACTCTGAGACCTACTGGCATTAGAGTGGTGAGCGTGCGATTTGGCTGCTGCATAAATTAGTTTGCTTTGCAGTCATCCTTCCTGAGCCAAGACAGAAATGTGTGAGCCAGAGGCTAAAAAACCCCTCTGAGCTAGCTCACACTAATTCAACTTAGAGGGAACTCTGTTCTGGGAGCTCTCCAGCAGGTCAGGGGGACTAGTAAATATCCCTGAATCTTTGGAGCCAGTCCAAAAAGATCCACGGAGTGCCTATTTGCTTCATTGTAAAAATTGTGTTACTAAGGCCCCGGTCACACGGAGAATTTGCCGCGCGAAAGGCATGAATGTCGGGCGGGTTTTCAAGGCGCGATCACACCGCAACGTCTGGGATGCGTAGTGCGCCTGTGGCCAACCCATGGCGTCCCGCTGAAGATGTGGAGTTAAAAAGTACCAAGGAAAGTGCACTAGTATCCGGAAAAAGTGCGGCACCAGATTTTTCCTGTTGCCAGCCAATCGCATGCCATAAACCCACATTCTTCACACTTCCATGCTGGGAGAGACCAGATGGCCTCTGCCAAACAAGCAAAGAGTCACGTACAGAATGAAGTTTGGGTTTGGGGGGCCATGTGACTGCAGGCGTGGTTTCCAAAAACCCCAACCTATCTCCAGTTGTCCCCATGACAACCAACAAATTGGACACACCTATGTCTACTCCGGTTGGCTGAATGGCCACAGCTGATTGTGACTAGATTGGGGTTTAATTGTCTGATCCCTTGGAGGAGAGCTCTCTCTCTCTCTGTCCCTGCTCTTCCTGCTGCTCTGTGTTCTGTTCACCTGAGATGCTGTCCTGCCATGTGGTCTGTTGGCGAACAAAGGGACTGCTGTGTGAGTTGAGCACATGTTTGCAAAGATGGGTGTCTTGATCCTAAAAATCCCTTGGTGCTCCTTGGATTATTCTAATGGACAATCTTGGACTATGGATTCCTGAAGTTGATAATTATGCATATCTCTAATGTGCAGTTAAGGCAAACTGCCATAGGTTTCTTATTTTGAAATCCCGCTAGTCTATGCTAAGTTCTGTGCTGAATAAACTTATTCTGGTTTCTAACTTGTTGTAACTTGAATTCCAAGTCTCTTTCCTGCGCCTACCGGGTCACACGCTACCACTGAGTATTAAGAGTGCATCTCTGAGAAGGTGCTAGTGTGTTCTGTCCCAAAGGCTAACCTAAAGGTTTGGAATCCCTCCCTTGGGGAAAAGCCAGGACTAGTTAAAAAGGGATTCTGGTGGCTATTGATCTGAAATCCAGAGGGGGCAGTCTACCTCTCTGGGTTGTTGGTAAGTGTACTGTAAAAGTGTAGGTTTCCCCCTCATTCCTGGACAGGCGTGAGGGGCAGGAATCTATAC
>NW_015173807.1:26383-42316 GCF_001447785.1 Gekko japonicus
TCCTCCTCCTCCTCCTCCTCCTCTTCTTCTTCTTCTTCTTCTTCTTCTTCTTCTTCTTTTGGGAGAGAGGGATCCCAGACGTTCAAAGCCGAACCTCTGAATGGTCTCTTGCCAACCCAGTACCCTTAATTCTTGAGCTGCGTTTTGAAGCTGTAGGAAGGGTTAGAAGCAAAACTTTGGGTGCTCAGAGAGGAACAAAGGAAAGTCATTCTGAAGTTAGGAGAACACCATCCTTCTCCCTAACTTATGCAAGGAAGGGCAATTAGTAGGTGATTGCGTGTTTTATGATGCGGTGTCCACTGCCAAGCCCCAGCGGCGTGCTCCGCTGTTTCACAGGCTAATAGATTTATTCTCTCCTCCGGGTTAGTCTAACTGAAACTCCTCGCTCGGTCCAAGAGCCACATGAAATATCTCACTAATCCTTACTTTCGTCCAACCCCATGACCTTCCCGGGTAACCGGCGAGAGCGGCTCATATATCCGCATAATCTGTGCGCTGTTCGGCGACGATATGACAGATGAAGGTTACGTCTCGGTTGAAGAAGCCCATCCTAGATAAAGGTTGGCTCGCAAAGCTAATTTGGAAGAAGAAAGATACCCGAGAGTGCCCCGTTGCGTGGAAAGCAGAAAGGTCACTCGGAGAGAGGGGAAGACGCCGGCAACCACTTCTGGGAAATGCGAAGCGATTATCGGGGAACCGCGACACGCCGCATGGTCTCCTAGAGCCCTCGCCAAAATCAGCCTCCCTGATGTGTGCTAAAAAAACTTCACACGCTAATAAATTTATCCATTTTCGACAGTTAGTATATCTATATTCCCTCATATGATATATGCAGCCGTTAGGCTGAGCAGGACCAAGGTAGTCCGGCCTGGATTATGTGCCCCGTCTCCCAAGTCTCTAGCAAATACTCTTACCAGTCCCACCAATGAAAATGTTTTTCACCCAAAGCAACAGAACCTGAGATATTCTATAAGCAAAGCATGTACTTTACCACCAAGACAAGGATACTCATGACAGTCAACCTCTGGATACCAGTGCCAGGAGGTAATGACAGGGGAAGGCCTCGGCCTCTATGCCCTGTTGTTGGCCCTCCAGAGGAACTGGTTGGCCACTGTGTGACACAGGATGCTGGACTAGATGGACCCCTGGTCTGATCCAGCAGGGCTCTTCTGATGTTCTTACGAAGGCCTCGGCCTCTCTGCCCTGTTGTTCGCCCTCCAGAGGAACTGGTTGGCCCCTATGTGAGACAGGAGGCTGGACTAAATGGACCCTCACTGGTCTGATCCAGCAGGGCTCTTCTCATGTTCTTAGGAAGGCCTCGGCCTCTCTGCCCTGTTGTTCGCCCTCCAGAGGAACTGGTTGGCCCCTATGTGAGACAGGAGGCTGGACTAAATGGACCCTCACTGGTCTGATCCAGCAGGGCTCTTCTCATGTTCTTAGGAAGGCCTCGGCCTCTCTGCCCTGTTGTTGGATCTCCAGAAGAACTGGTTGGCCACTGGTTGGCCCTTCCTAAGAACATGAGAAGAGCCCTGCTGGATCAGACCAGTGAGGGTCCATTTAGTCCAGCCTCCTGTCTCACATAGGGGCCAACCAGTTCCTCTGGAGGGCGAACAACAGGGCAGAGAGGCCGAGGCCTTCCTAAGAACATGAGAAGAGCCCTGCTGGGTCAGACCAGTGAGGGTCCATCCAGTCCAGCCTCCTGTCTCACACAGGGGCCAACCAGTTCCTCTAGAGGGCCAACAACAGGGCAGAAACGCCAAGACATTCCCCCGATGTTGCCTCCCAGCACTGGCATTCAGAAGTTGACTGCCTTTGAACATAGAGGTTCCCTTTACTCCCCATGGCTAGTAGCTACTGACAGACCTCTCCTCCAATGAATCTGTCCAATCCGCTTTTAAAGCTGTCTATGCCTGTGGCCATCACTGCATCCTCTGGCAGCAAATCCCACAATTGAATCATCCTCTGTGTAAAGAAGTACTTCCTTTCGTCCATCCTGAATCTACTGCCCGTTATCTACTGCGCATCAGGATGCCCTTGAGTTCTAGTATTTCGAAAAAGGAGAAGAAGAAGAGATTGGATTTATACCCCGCCCATCACTACCCAAAAGAGTCTCAGAGCGGCTGACGATCTCCTTTCTTTTCCCATCCCCACAACAGACACCCTGTGAGGTAGGTGGGGCTGAGAGAGCTCTTTTGAGAACTGCTCTTGAGAGAACAGCTGTGCCAGAACTACGGCTTGCCCAAGGTCATCCAGCCAGGTGCAAGTGGAGGAGTGGGGAATCAAACCCGGTTCTCCCAGATTAGAGTCCGCGCACTTAACCACTACACCAGACTGGTGTCGTAATTGACACATGGAATTCCCTGCTGTAGGAACTGGTGGTGGCTACAAGCATGGACAGCTTCAAGAGGGGATTGGAGAAGAAGAAGGAGGAGAAGAAGAAGAAGAAATTGGATTAGGTAGGGCTCTCTCAGCCCTACGTACCTCACAGGGTGTCCGTTATGGAAAGAAGAAGGGAAAGCGATTAAAAAAGAGATTGTAAATCACTCTGAGATTCTGAGTGAAGAAGAAGAGAAGAGATTGGATTTATACCCCACCCTTCACTCAAAGTCTCAGAGCGGCTGACAATCTCCTTTCCCTTCCCCTCCCCACAACAGACACCCTGTGAGGCAGGCGGGGCTGAGAGAGCTCGGACAGGAACGGCTCTTTTTCAAGAACAGCCCTGACAGAACTATGGCTTGCCCAAGGTCATCCAGCCAGGTGCACGTGGAGGAGTGGGGAATCAAACCCGGTTCTCCCAGATTAGAGTCCGCGCACTTAACCACTACACCAAACTGGCAGAAATGTTCTCTCTGTGTCCATTCTCTCCATCTCCCCACACTCCCTTTCGGAAGCATCACATGGTTGTCCTCTGTCAGCCTCACAATGCTGCATGCGGTCAAAAGACACCACCACACCCGGTTCTGCAAGAGGACCCCTCCCCTTTGCATCCCCCTCAACACCCACCCTGTGGAGGCACCAAAGTCTCCTGGGAAATGCTTTTGTCACAATCCCCGTGTGTTGCCACAGATTCCAGAAGAAGCCCTCTCTTACGGAAGCCAAAATGCTGGCTTTCGACACCGGCAAGCAGCCCATCAGACACTCCAGCGATGGATAAAGAGTGAGTTTCTTTTCCTACGGTTACACTTAATTCAGGCTTAATCTCAGCTCAGAGGAAGAAGCTCTGCTAATCTGTGGTGGTTTAGTGTGTCTGAGCACGGATTAAGCGCCCCGAGTCAATCTGGGTTAATTAAGTCGACTCCACTTCCTCATCAAGATAAGACTGGCTCAGCATGGAACATTATTTACACTGTAACGGAGGAAACAAGGTACATGTTGAGCAATGCGCCAGGGTAGAAAACACACAGACCCAAATCAGTCCAGAAGCAGTTTTAAATTTGCGCCGTGCACCAGAACAAAGGAGCCCATGCGAGTGGAAGAAGAAGGTGTGGCATACACCAGGCACTGGTGTAGCTATTCGTCTGTGGTGAATCATAGAATGTTAGAGTTGGAAGGGACCTTGCAGGTCATCTAGTCCAACCCCCTGCACTCTGCAGGAGCAGAGCCGAATGAGTGCCCTACATACCTACAACATACCCGAAAGAGGGTTGTCCACCCTCCGCTTGAAAACGTCCAGCAAATGAGCATCCACCACCTCCCGAGGCAGACTTTTCCACTGCTCAACCACTCTGACAGTTAGGAAGTTTCTTCTGATATTTAGCCGGTATCGACTCCCTTGTAATTTCCACCCATTTGAAGTTAGTCTTGCAATCCGGACCAACAGAGAATAGATCCGCTCCATCTTCTACATAACAGCCCTTCAAATACTTGAAGACTACAATCATGTCCCCTCTAAGCCTTCTCTTTCCCAAGCTAAACATACCCAACTCTTTCAGTCTTTCCTCGTAAGACTTGGATTCCAACCCTCTCACCATCCTGGTTGCCCTCTTCTGGACACGCTCAAGATTGTCAACATCCTTTCTCAAATGTGGTGCCCAAAACTGGACACAGGACTCCAGGTGAGGCCTGACCATAGCAGAATAGAACGGAACTACCACCTCCCACGATCTGGACACAGTGCTTCTGCATCCTAAGATTCCATTAGCTTTCTTCACAGCCACACCGCACTGCAGGCTCCTGTTTAGCTTGTGATCAACCAGAACACCCAGATTCCTTTCACATGTCCTGCTGTCAATTCAACTCCCTCCCATAGAATTTTTCCCCAGTTAACCAGGCACGGAAGGCATTGTACACAGAAAGAATGGACCTTCTTGCCCCATGCAGGTGAGTTTCTACAGGTATGCCAAAGATCAAATAGCCTTACGGGTGTTTTTCTTTGGAAGCTTTATATGATGCCAGGATATTTAAATGTAATTGGTTTTTAATCAAGAATATTTAAGAGGTCAATAGCCCTGGGCAGGAATATGTTTAAGTCCTAGTCAACAAGATGGGGAGCCGTGTTCATCTTCAGATACTGAAAGAAGTGAGCCATGACTTCTGAAAGCTCTTACCCTGCCACAAATGTTGCTAGACCTGAAGGTGTTATTGGACTCTTGGTCTTTTCTACTCCTACTCAACAGTTAGCTGGATAACAGGATGGTGGTAAGCAGTGTTCCCTCTAAGCTGAGTTAGTGTGAGCTAGCTCACAGTTCTTTAGCCTCTGGCTCACACATTTTTGTCTTCGCTCAGGGAGGATGGCTCCAGAGCAAACTAATTCATGCAGCAGCCAAATTGCTCGCTCACAACTTTAATGCCGGTAGCTCACAAAGTAGAATTTTTGCTCACAGGACTCCACAGCTTAGAGGGAACATTGGTGGTAAGGAGAGGAAAAGAAATTAGTTCCCAGGTTCATTTCAAGGTGCTGACTAAGACCTCCAAAGACCTTCATGACTCAGGACTGTGTGTCCCAACACAGCTGAGGGGAACCTCCATATTCAGAGGCACTAATCCTCTGAATCCCAGAGCCAGGCAGTGATATCAGGCAGAGGCCTCTATGCCCTGTTGTTGGCCCTCTGAAGGAACTGGTCGGCCACTGTGTGAGACTGGATGCTGGACTAGATGGACCATTGGTCTGATCCAGCAGGGCTCTTCTGATTTTCTTATGGAGGCCTCTCTGCCCTGTTGTTGGCCGTCCAGAGAAACTGGTTGGCCACTGTGTGAGGCAAGATGCTGGACTAGATGTACCAGTGGTCTGATCCAGCAGGGCTCTTCTGATGCTCTTATGAAGGCCTCGGCCTCTCTGCCCTGTTGCTGGCCCTCCAGAGGAACTGGTTGGCCACTATGTGAGGCAAGATGCTGGACTAGATGGACCACTGATCTGATCCAGCAGGGCTCTTCTGATGTTCTTATGGAGGCCTCTCTGCCCTGTTGTTGGCCATCCAGAGGAACTGGTTGGCCACTGTGTGAAGCAAATGCTGGACTACATGGACCATTGGTCTGATCCAGCAGGGCTCTTCTGATGCTCTAATGAAGGGCTCAGTCTCTATGCCCTGTTGCTGGCCAACCAGTTCCAACCAGTGTGAGACAGGATGCTGGACGGATGGACCACTTACGCGTTGAGTAATTCTCATGTTACATTCAAGACATGCATAGGTGATAGTATGATTGAAAGTGCATGTATACCCAGGTACGGGTGCCCAGTTTCATTCATAAAGTGAATATATGTTGGTTCTTTCTCACAAACAGGTGTATGCACATGTAGGCAAGATGTACAGGTATTCTCTATAATGTGTAAAGAGACGCTCTGCTTTTGGAGGTGTTGGGACTGGCCTTTCTTTGCTGGAGACTCTGGAGTGGAGAGTAGGGTTGCCATGTCCTCCTAGCCATCAGCAGAGGCTGGAAGGGGTAAGGTTGCCAGCTCCAGGCAGGGAAACTCCTGGAGATTTGGGGATGGAGCCTGGGGAGGACAAGGACCTCAGTGGGGTACTGTCATGAACTGGGCTGTGCCACCGGAGGCCTAGTAGGCCCAGGGAGCCTGGCTAGCAGTGGGGGAGGCTGGGCCTACAAACCCCAGAAGGCCTTGGGAAGTTCTGGCGCCGATTTTGGCCACTAGGGAAGAAGAAGGCTGGGGAATAAAATAACTGGTGCAAGAGGAGAACCTGTTCTTCTTCCCAGGGAACAGGGCCAGAAGGAAGGCTGCTGCAGGAGGAAACCTTCATCCTGAGAGAAGGGTGAGTAGTCTAAGGCCACTCGAGATAGTGAGCTAGGGACAGTATATTTAGACGCGTTAGGACATCTGATTTCTTTTCTTTTCACCCACTTACTGTTATTATTCCTGCACCTTGTTTGTTTGACCTCCTATAAAATAAACCTTTTCCTTGTTTCACTCTGCCTGGTCCTCACGCCTATTATTCAGCCAAAAGGGAGGTCTGAAGGTCTTGGGAGGGTGCTCTGGGCCTTCTCAAGGGAGCCTGGAACCAGAGTGGTGGCAGCGTCAGGTGACACCCCATCTGGGCCACAACAATTACAATGCCACAAAGTCCACCCTCCAAAGCATCCTTTTTCTCCAGGGGAACTGATCTCTGTAATCTGGAGATAAACTGCAATTCAGGGAATCCCCAGGCCCCACTGGGAGGTTGGCATCTTTTCTGGAGACACATGGGCAGGCAAAACAGCCAGTCCTGGGCTAGGCAGCCCAAGGGAGTGAGCAGGGCTAAAGAAGGTTTGAGAACCGGACCCCCCTCCCCATTTCAACCATTCGTACAAAGACCACGCACCTCTAACCTAGAGAACTAGCATTGCAGAAAATCTGAAGCCGCAGTGGAACAGGGGAGATGTTTGCTTTAAACAAAACATACGGCAATTTGTGGACATACTGAAATATATACAATGCTTCCTTCCTCATCAAGCCTAAACTTTATTTTACTACTCAAACAATATCAAATGCATCATTTATAAGCTGGTTAGCATATAAAATCATACCGGTTTGGCATATTTATGAAATTTCCAAGTTATGAATGCCTTCCGCAAGAGAAGCAAAATTGTAAATACAGCCAGTTCTAGAGGAAACGGCAAATCGCGTCCGCCGATCAGGAGAAATGTTGGGAGCTCTGGTTCTGAGAAGCAACTTCTGCCGGGCGGTTAATTGGCAGACTGCGAAAGCATTCCATCTTCTCCTCTCTCTTCCACAGATAAATGTCGGCACTGTTCACACGGAGAAGTTGCCGCGCTAAAGACACGAATGACAGTCGGATTTTCGGTGTACGGTCACACCGCAACATCTGGGAAGCGTAGTGCACCCGTGGCTAACCCGTGGCTTCCCGCCGGAGATGTGGAGTAAAAAACTACTGCAGAAAGTATTGAGATATATGTCTAGGTTGAGGTAGCAAGCAGTTACTGGATCTAGGTCAGTTTGATCTATATGTAAGTCTTAGCTGTCATGCTAAGTGGTTAAGGCAATTACGGTCAGGTGTTAAACTACCAGGTGATATCTTCTAGCATTGTTAGAGTAGGTAATTAATGTATCCTGTTAGTGATTGGCTGGGGTTGGTATATAAGCTATCAGCTTGATAAGCTGGGTGGGGGACTTAGTTCTCTCCAACTAAGGTATGTTATGCTGTAAGACAGTCTGTATATCTCTGTGTAAATATTCACCATTATCTCTAAGTACACTTTATGCACCTTCATCACCAGTTGGTCTCCAGCTTCTTCTTTACTGCACCCAATAGAAAGTGCACTAGTTTCCAGAAACTGTGGGGCAGGGGCGGGCGGCTGATCACGTTTCCGCTTGAATCCCATGGCATCCGGTGCCTGTCCATGTCCCGTCGCAAACCAGATTTTTAAAAAAGTCTCCACAGGATGCGCACAAACGCCCAACAGTGCATGCACAAACGTCGGCGAGTGGGGGAAAAAATCTCATTTGCCATGGAAGCGGCGCCTAGCGATTGCCGGTGTGATTGCGCCACGTTGCTTCTTTGCTGTGCTTCAGGATAGCCGTGTGATCGGCGCCTAACGGCCTAACCACGAGAACTCGATGGGATGTGTGATGGGGCTGCTGTGCTTTAATTTGCTCCGGGGCAAACAGCCACGCTTCCCCCCCTCCCGCGTTTTCCGGCCCATGTGATCGGGGCCATTAATTACCTTTCACCTCCTCTGATTAGGAAGAGGCAAGGAAAGTTCTGCATAGGCAGCATTTGCCGGAGGGGCATACAGCAGCTGCCCGCTCGCAGCAAGTGCACCATCCAACATCCTGCAATTTCACCTCCCAGCTCCAAACTTCCCTCCATTGACAGCTTTTCAATTTGTGACTTTTGTATCCAAGGTGAACAGCAGTGGCGCTGACAATCGGGGCGATTCCCCACTGCGGGGGGATGAAAGGTGTGCCGTTTCAGGGATATGTGGAGGCTTCCCAAATAAAAGAAGCTTCTGGTTATTAGAATGGCATTCAAGTGCTCCCGTCACCCCCAACCCTCTTTCCCAAAATAGCAAAACACTTTGAATGTGCAGGTAATGAACCTCTTTATGCCCACCAGCCGTGTTGGTACAATACGGAGTAATTGGTGAGATTTGGCGGGAAATGGATTTGGGCGGAGAAGGAACTCACATTTCCCCCATGATGGGACCTTCCTCGGTTAGCTGTTCTTTTCCTATACGGACGCGGCACCGTTGGGACTTTAATCAGTGGGTCGAAGAGACCGATTCCATAGAACTGTTTCACCTGTCATTGTGCTTTGGGGTGCAGGGCCGAATCAGAGTCGTTAGGAAGTGGATCCCACCAATAACAGGACGGATCAGACAACACATCCACCATGTGCTTATGTCTGTGGCAAGTATTCTTGGTGCTGGGGGGTGGGGGCAACAGTGGGAGGGGGCTTCTAGTGTCCTGGCCCCACTGGTGGACCTCCTGATGGCCCCTGGCATTTTTGGCCACTGTGTGACACAGAGTGTTGGACTGGATGGGCCATTGGCCTGACCCAAAATTGGCCTCTCTTATGTTCTTATGTTCACTTAGAAAGACCAGGGTTGCTACGCAAAGGTAGGGTTGTCATACGTTGGTTGCGACTTGATGGCCCCAAAAAAGAGTCATGTCTCCCTGGAGAACCCTGGAGATACTGGAGGTGGGGAAGGGGCACCGGTGGGCCAGGGGAGCAGGACACCCCAAAGCTGGTACACCCGGTGTCCTCGTCGGACGCCAGAGCTAGAAGGACCCAGTGCCTAGTGGTGAGGCCAGCCTTTCCATGACGTCTGGATGGGTCACTGCAAGCCGCTGCCGCTGCACCTGGGCGGGGACAGACTGGCGGGTCCCTGGCCCCGCAAAAGGCCCCATCCAACCCCCAAAGGTGGGAGGGAGGGACGCAGCACAGCCGAGAGTTAGGGAAGCCCGGCTGGAGTGGGAAAGGAGAGGCGCGGCCGGCTTGGGCTGTCGTCCCCCTCCCAGGAACTCCTGGCCTGCAGCTGCTCGACGTGGCGCTGCACTCGGGCGGCAGCTGCAAAGCCCAGCAGCTGCCTTTCTTTTCCTCATCCGGCGGGAGCAATAGCAGCCGCTGTGGTCCCGATCCCCTGAGGCCCGTCTGCTCCCTGGACTGCCACTCCCAGGCTGTCCAGCAGCCCCGAATCAGGAGGAGGAGGAGGAGATTGGATTTATACCCCAACCTTCACTCGGAGTCTCGGAGTGGCTTACAATCACCTTCCCCTCCCCTCCCCGCACCCTGTGAGGTAGGTGGGGCTCAGAGCGCTCTTTCGAGAACTGCCCTTGAGAGAACAGCTCCGAGCAAACTTGTGACTGACCCAAGGTCACACCGGCAGCTGCATGTGGAGGAGTGGGGAATCAAACCCGGCTCTCCCAGATTAGAGTCCGCACTCTTAAACACGACACCAAACTGGCTCCCAGTCGCCCCGTCTCGTCTGAAGTACTTCAGAGGGTGTTGTGCAGAATGGAGAACAGGGCTACACATGTCGCCCTGAGCGCCTGGGAGGGAAGGTGGAAGAAAAGCAGAGAGACAGAACCCTGAAGAAAAACCGTTTTCTTTGAAGCTGCGGTTAATGCCTGGATCATTTTTTGAAGCTATTCAATCCAACCCCCCGTACTTTTAAACCTCTTTTTTAAAAACCTTCTTGTTTTATGAATACTAGCAGTATCAGACATTTAAATGTTGAACTTGAAAGCATTTTCTTGTCTCTCCAGAGGATATCGAGAGAATAGGAAGAAAACACGAAGTGCCCCCCCCCCATCTACGACAAGGAGCGGGAAATGATATTTTGTCACAATGACACTGTTTTAAGGGATGTAATATTTGTACCACCTCCGTGGCTTCTCCTCCTCTGTCACAGGGGTGAGATTTCGACCAGCTGTAATCCGGGAACAACACTCCGCTGCAGGGATGAGTCGGAGCACAGGCCACGTTCCCACACAGAAAACCCGCCCTTGGTTTCCTCCCAGGTTTGGCCTCAAAGCCTCCCCAAATCCTTCCACATATTGGCCAGCCGCAGCTCCACATTCAAAATGAAGAAGAAGAGGAGATTGGATTTATACCCCGCCCTTCACTCGGAGTCTCAGAGTGGCTTCCAAACTCCTTTCCCTTCCCCACCACAGACACCCTGTGAGGTAGGTGGGGCTGAGAGAGCTCTCTCAAGAACTGCTCTTTCAAGGACAGCTCGTCAGAACTATGGCTTGCCCAAGGTCATCCAGGCAGGTGCAAGTGGAGGAGTGGGGAATCAATCCGGTTCTCCAAGATTAGAGTCCCCGCACTTAACCACTGCACCAAACTGGCTCTGAGGACTGTAATGAGCCGGGCACACCAATTGGCGGAACTGTAGTTTCTCCCCTTCATTTTTACATACTGAGGAAAAGCAGCTTTATAAGATTATGCATGGGATAGAGCCGATAGAGAAAAAAGTCCTTTTCTCCCTTTCTCACAATACAAGAACTCGTGGGCACTCCATGAAATTGCTGAGCGATCGGGTTAGAACGGATAAAAGGAAGTACTTCTTCGCCCAAAGAATGATCAACACATGGAATTCACTGGTGGCAACTACAAACATGGATGGCTTCAAGAGGGGATTGGAAAAACATCTGGAGCAGAGGTCCATCCATGGCTATTAGCCACAAGGTATAGATACGAACTCTCCGTCTGGGGCAAGGGATGCTCTGTATTCTTGGTGCTTCGGGGGGGGGGGCATAGTGGGAGGGCTTCTAGTGTCCTGCCCCCACTGCTGGACCTCCTGAGGGCACCTGGTATTTTTGGCCACTGTAAGACACAGAGTTCTGGACTGGATGGGCCACTGGCCTGATCCAACATTGGTTTCTCTTATGTTCTTATAGCTTCATAAAGGCCAATTTAGAACACACAGAAGTTGACCACACCTATGCGGCTGCCTTACACTGAATCAGACCCTGGGTCCCTACCAAGGACTCAGGCGGAGGTCTTTCCCATCACCTACTGCCTGGTCCTTTGAACTGAAGATGCCGGGGATTGAACCTGGGACCTTATGCATGCCAAGCAGAGGCTCTGCCACTGAGCCACAGCCCCTCTTCACAGGTCTCCAGGGTCTCAGGTGGAGGACTTTCCCATCACCTACTGCCTGGTCCTTTTTAACTGGAGATGCCGGGGACTGAACCTGGGACCTTCTGCGTCCCAAAGAGATGCTCTACCACTGAGCCACAGCCCCTCTTTACAGTTCTCCAGGGTCTCAGGCGGAGCTTCTTTCCCATCACCTACTGCCTGGTCCTTTCAACTGGAGATGCCGTGGATTCAACCTGTGACCTTCTGCAATCCAAGCAGAGGCTCTGCCACTGAGCCACAGCCCCTCTTCACAGCTCTCCAGGGTCTCAGGTGGAGGTCTTTCCCATCACCTACTGCCTGGTCCTTCTTAACTGGAGATGCCGGGGACTGAACCTGGGACCTTCTGCGTCCCAAAGAGATGCTCTACCACTGAGCCACAGCCCCTCTTTACAGTTCTCCAGGGACTCAGGCAGAGGGTCTTTCCATCACCTACTGCCTGGTCCTTTGAACTGGAGATGCCGTGGATTCAACCTGTGACATTCTGCATGCCAAGCAGAGGCTCTGCCACTGAGCCACAGCCCCTCTTCACAGCTCTCCAGGGTCTCAGGCAGAGGTCTTTCCCATCACCTACTGCCTGGTCCTTTTTAACTGGAGATGCCGGGGAATGAACCTGGGACCTTCTGCGTCCCAAAGAGATGCTCTACCACTGAGCCACAGCCCCTCTTCACAGCTCTCCAGGGTCTCAGGCAGAGGTCTTTCCCATCACCTACTGCCTGGTCCTTTTTAACTGGAGATGCCGGGGAATGAACCTGGGACCTTCTGCGTCCCAAAGAGATGCTCTACCACTGAGCCACAGCCCCTCTTTACAGTTCTCCAGGGTCTCAGGCGGAGACTGTGACCTTCTGCATGCCAAGCAGAGACTCTGCCACTGAGCCACAGCCCCTCTTCACAGCTCTCCAGGGTCTCAGGTGAAGGTCTTTCCCATCACCTACTGCCTGGTCCTTTTTAACTGGAGATGCCAGGGACTGAACCTGGGACCTTCTGCGTCCCAAAGAGATGCTCTACCACTGAGCCACAGCCCCTCTTTACAGTTCTCCAGGGTCTCAGGCGGAGGGTCTTTCCCATCACCTCCTGCCTGGTCCTTTCAACTGGAGATGCCGTGGATTCAACCTGTGACCTTCTGCATGCCAAGCAGAGACTCTGCCACTGAGCCACAGCCCCTCTTCACAGCTCTCCAGGGTCTCAGGTGAAGGTCTTTCCCATCACCTACTGCCTGGTCCTTTTTAACTGGAGATGCCGGGGAATGAACCTGGGACCTTCTGCGTCCCAAAGAGATGCTCTACCACTGAGCCACAGCCCCTCTTTACAGTTCTCCAGGGTCTCAGGCGGAGGGTCGTCCCCATCACCTACTGCCTGGTCCTTTCAACTGGAGATGCCGTGGATTCAACCTGTGACCTTCTGCATGCCAAGCAGAGGCTCTGCCACTGAGCCACAGCCCCTCTTCACAGCTCTCCAGGGTCTCAGGCGGAGGTCTTTCCCATCACCTCCTGCCTGGTCCTTTCAACTGGATACGCTGGGGATTGAACCCGGGACCTTCGGCACACAAAGCAGATGCTCTACCCCTGAGCCACAGCCCCCTCCCTGATCATCTTGAAATTATGAAGTGGCCTTCTACAGAATCAGACCCTTGGTCCATCAAAGTATCAGAGTCAGTCTTGTCTACTCAGAAGGGCAGCGGCTCTGCAGGATCTCAGGCTGAGGTCTTTCGAGCAAGGGAACCTTTACCTTTACCTATATATTTATGCTGTATACTTATTGATTTTAACACTGGGCCCCCTGGTTTGTACTCGGTTAACTTAATTCCTTCTTTGGAGGCTTTAAGTCTTTGCTCCCCTCCTTCTTTCTCTATAGATGCTGGGGATTGATCCTGTGAACTTATTCATGCCAAGCAGATGCTCTGCCACTGAGCCACAGCCTCTTCCCAAACACAGATGAAGCTGCCTTACACTAAATCAGACTTTTGGTCCATCACACTGCTTAGACGGGCAGTGGCTCTTTGGGGTCTCAGGCAGAGGTCTTTCAGAAAGCCTACTTCCTAATCCTTTGAACTGGAGATGGCAGGGACTGAACCTGGGACTTTCTGCATGCCAAGAGATGCTCTACCACTGGGCCACAGCGCCTCCCCAAACACACAAGGTTCCTTTACACTGAATCAGATTAATGGTCCGTCATCACAGTCAGGGGTCATTTCCTGCAGGAGCGCACAGGAGTGGAGCTCCAGCAGTAAAGAGCCCAGGGGGCGGGCACATGCAACAAGCCCCGCCCCCTGCTCCCAGCAGCCCTCAGTCAGAGCAAGAAGCAGCCAGGTAAGTTGCCGAGCCTCCCCCCCCGGCCCCCCGATCCAAAACAGTCTAGTGGCACCTTTAAGACCAAGTTTTATTCAGGTACAAGCTCTCCCTCCTCTGTGAGGGCAGATCTGCACGTTCACCCCCCCCCCCAATAGCTAACAATCCAAAACAGTCCAGTGGAGCTTGAGCGGTGGGTGTTGCCTTCCGACACGCTTCCGGTAATGTCAGGGGGTGTGGCATATGCAAATGAGTTATGCTAATGAGTTGTGCTAATGAGCTCCTGCACCTCTTTTTCTACGAAATGACCCCTGATTACAGTCGATATCGTCTATTTAGACCGGCAGTGGCTCTTTGGGGCCTCAGGCAGAAGTCTTTCCCATCACCTCCTACCCGGTTCTTTCAAATGGAGATGCCAGGAATTGAACTGGTGAACTTCTGCATGCCAAGCAGGTGCTCTAACACTGAGCCACAACCCTTTCCCCCTGGAAGATCAGCTAAGGCTAATCGAATTCCCAAAGACTCATCTCACCAACCGGTTTGGCTCCTTTCAGCTCCTCAGGACTCGTTCCAAAGATGCTGTCCTGAAATCTCTTATGTTCAGCAGAACACCCAGAATAAATACAGAAAGGAGGGAAGAAGGCAGGAAGCAAATATATCCCCCTCTCCTTCTCTTCTTGAGATCCCCACAGCCAGGAACTTTCTTGTCCAATAGGTTGCCGAAGGCTTTCACGGCCAGAGTTCATTAGCTGTTGTAGATTTTCTGGGCTGTATGGCCGCGATCTTGGCACTGTAGGACCTGACCTTTCGTCAGTAGCTGTGACTGGCATCCTCAGAGGTATAACACAGAAAGATGGAGTACTCTCTGTGTCAAGTACTCCATCTTTCCGTGTTATACCTCTGAGGATGCCAGTCACAGCTCCTGGCAAAACGTCAGGTCCTACAGTGCCAAGACCACGGCCAGACAACCCAGAAAGTCTACAACAGCTAATTTCTTGTCCGAGTTTTGTCCTTTTGCACCTCCCCCCCCATCGACCCGGATGAGAACCCTCTCCTTCGCAAACAACAATTGCACAATATCCAGATCGGCACCAATTCTGGCTGCCATCTGTGCTTACGAAGGGGGGATGCGACGGGGATAATAATCTCCTTGCGACAGGTGATGCATTTGTTTTATTTGTTAACAAATTATAAATCATCTGTTCCGTTTTTCTGAATGCACAGGGCGACGACCCGCCTGACAGTCAGGGGCGGGAAGCAGGTGTACCTCGGGAAGGCATTACCTGAATATCCCCCGCTCTCGTCCCCCTAATCAAAGATGGCATCGGTTCTTTATTTGTTCATTTGCTCATTAGACGCGTTTAGCGCCCACCTTCGCATCAGAAGTGGATCCAGGGAGCGGCTTGGCAACAAAAATGGGAATAGCGGCTGTAGAAAACGCATTGATGAGCCCAAACCTCTGGCAAATTAGAGGCACGCTTCCAGTCGACCAGCCCACACGGGCCTCATGGGGGGGGGTGTCCCCCCTTAGACTGGCATCTAAAGCTAAGCAATGAGGTGGCAGGACAGGTACCAGTTCAAACGGCAGGTGGGCACTCACAAAATCAAAGCCTCCTCCATACAGAAAGCAGTCCTTGCATCCAGAAATGCAGCACGTCAGAGAAACAGGGAGGCAAAAACATAAGAACATAAGAGAAGCCAATGTTGGATCAGGCCAATGGCCCATCCAGTCCAACACTCTGTGTCACACAGTGGCCAAAAACACCAGGTGCCATCAGGAGGTCCAGCAGTGGGGCCGGGACACTAGGAGCCCCCTCCCACTGTTGTCCCCCCCCCCAAGCACCAAGAATACAGAGCATCACTTGCCCCAGACATAAGAACATCAGAGAAGCCAATGTTGGATCAGGCCAATGGCCCATCCAGTCCAACTCTCTGTCACACAGTGGCCAAAAATACCAGGGGCCATCAGGAGGTCCAGCAGTGGGGCCAGGACACTAGAAGCCCCTCCCACTGTTGCCCCCCCAAGCACCAAGAATACAGAGCAACACTTGCCCCAGATATAAGAACATCAGAGAAGACGATGTTGGATCAGGCCAATGGCCCATCCAGTC
>NW_015173807.1:42858-49898 GCF_001447785.1 Gekko japonicus
ACACTCTGTGTCACACAGTGGCCAAAAATACCAGGGGCCATCAGGAGGTCCAGCACTGGGGCCAGGACACCAGAAGCCCTCCCACTGTTGCCCCACCCCCAAGCACCAAGAATACAGAGCATCACTTGCCCCAGACATAAGAACATCAGAGAAGTCAATGTTGGATCAGGCCAATGGCCCATCCAGTCCAACTCTCTGTCACACAGTGGCCAAAAATACCAGGGGCCATCAGGAGGTCCAGCACTGGGGCCAGGACACCAGAAGCCCTCCCACTGTTGCCCCACCCCCAAGCACCAAGAATACAGAGCATCACTTGCCCCAGACATAAGAACATCAGAGAAGTCAATGTTGGATCAGGCCAATGGCCCATCCAGTCCAACACTCTGTGTCACACAGTGGCCATCAGGAGGTCCATCAGTGGGGCCAGGACACTAGAAGTCCTCCCTCTGTTGCCCCCCTCCAAGCACCAAGAAGACAGAGCATCCCTTGCCCCAGACCGAGAGTTCCTATCTATACCTTGTGGCTAATAGCCACTGATGGACCTCTGCTCTCAACATAAGAGAGAAGCCAATGCTGGATCAGGCCAATGGACCATCCAGTCCAACACTCTGTGTCACACAGTGGCCAAAAATACCAGGGGCCATCAGGAGGTCCAGCAGTGGGGCCAGGACACCAGAAGCCCTCCCACTGTTGCCCCCCCCCCCAAACACCAAGAAGACAGAGCATCCCTTGCCCCAGACATAAGAACATAAGAGAAGCCAATGTTGGATCAGGCCAATGGCCCATCCAGTCCAACACTCTGTGTCACACAGTGGCCATCAGGAGGTCCATCAGTGGGGCCAGGACACTAGAAGTCCTCCCTCTGTTGCCCCCCTCCAAGCACCAAGAAGACAGAGCATCCCTTGCCCCAGACCGAGAGTTCCTATCTATACCTTGTGGCTAATAGCCACTGATGGACCTCTGCTCTCAACATAAGAGAGAAGCCAATGCTGGATCAGGCCAATGGCCCATCCAGTCCAACACTCTGTGTCACACAGTGGCCAAAAATACCAGGGGCCATCAGGAGGTCCAGCAGTGGGGCCAGGACACCAGAAGCCCTCCCACTGTTGCCCCCCCCAAGCACCAAGAATACAGAGCATCCCTTGCCCCAGACCGAGAGTTCCTATCTGTACCTTGTGGCTAATAGAGACCACGACGAAGATAAACAGGTTGCTTACCTGTAACTGATGATCTTCAGGTGGTCATCTGTGCATTCACACCACCCGCCCTCCTTCCCCGCTGCTTTCGGTCCTCTCCTTCCTTTGGAGACTGAGGGCAGTGGTCAGAAGAAACTGGCAGGATCCTCATGCCCTCCCCCTAGTCGTGCGCAGCCTGGCACATGACAGGGGAGCGGGCGCAAAAACCCCTTCTGCTTTCCATTATACCGATCGGGGTCGGCGCAGGCGCACTGTATCCCAGAGGTGTGATGCACAGAGACCACGAAGAAGATTGGGAGCAATACGCACACTCCATCTTCTCTGTCCACATTCTAATCGGATGCGTGCACCCACACACTCCAACCTGGGAGGCGGAGATCAAGCCAGTCCTCAGGACGCAGCAGCACAACGAATGCCAGCAAATGCAAAGGGCGCCAAAGCGGCACATCGCATGAACACAGCTGATTTTCAAGTGGCGCACAACCTGAGGGCATGTGTCACCCGAGCAAGCTGGTCACGGTGAGTGCAAAACAGCATCGGCTCCCTGGCCAGACACCACCGTGCGGATACAAGAGGACTCAAAATTATGAAGGCTGCGTGGAGGCCCTTTTGTGAGAACCAACCTTCTTTGGCCAGTTCGGAAAACAAAACAGCTTTGGCCGTGGCTTAGGACAAGGGACTGTATTTTGGACGGGATAGCCTGAAATGATGCCAAGGGGCTGTGCTCGCCCCTTATCCTGCCATCTTTATTTTTGTTTGCATTCAGAGGCCCCGGTCACATGGGAGGATTTGCCCAGTGAAACGGACAGTTTGAGGGCACATCAAATGGGTGCGATCACACCGCAACATCTGGAAGCGTCACGCACCCATCCCCGATCCGTCCCCTCGGCCCGAAAATGCGCATTGAAAAGGTACCGGCAACAGAGCACTACCTTCTGGATGATGTGCGGCAACTCCAGGCGTCTGATTGGGGAAGCACTGGTAGCCCGCCGCAGTCAGCACCGTCCCACGCATGCGCACAAACGCACAACGTCCGTTTTGCCACGCTACGTCTGATCGCCTGACAAAGGCCAGAGCACGGAGCCACGGGGGTCCATCGGATCGCGCCACTGTGGTTCTTTTTGCTATGGCTCTAATTTGCCTCCCTTCAGCGGTGCAGTATCCTGCTCGTGTGACTGGGACCTAAATAATATCTTTAATGCAGTTTCAGTGAATCTAAAGAAGTTCTTTAGACTGCACCGCAGACTGTGACAGCAGCCATTAAATTAGAAGATGCCTGCTCCTTGGGAGGAAAGCGATGGCGAACCTCAACAGCATGATAAAAAGTAGAGACACCACCCTGCCAACAAAAGTCCACATGGTCAAAGCAATGGTATTCCCAGTAGTCATGTATGGCTGCGAGAGTTGGACTATAAGGAAGGCCGAGTGCCGAAGAATAGATTCTTTCGAACTATGGTGCTGGAGAAGACTTTTGAGAGTCCCTTGGACTGCAAAAAGATCAAATCAGTCAATCCTAAAAGAATTCAACCCTGACTGTTCCCTGGAAGGCCAGATAATGAAGCTGAAGCTCAAAGACTTTGGCCACCCAATGAGAAGGGAGCACTCACTGGAGAAGAAGACCCTGATGCTGGGAAAAACTGAAGGTCAAAGAAGACGGGGACGGCAAAGGATGAGATGGTTAGACAGTGTCACAGAGGGAGGGAGAGGAAGGAAGGAAGGAAGGAAGGAAGGAAGGCACTATGACATTTTCAACGGTGACCCCCCTCTCCTTATCTACAATTTGGTGTAGTGGTTAAGTGCGCGGACTCTAATCTGGGAGAACTGGGTTTGATTCCCCACTCCTCCACTTGCATCTGCTGATGTCACCTTGGGTCAGTCACAAGCTGGGACACAGCTGTCCTTGAAAAAGAGCAGTTTCTGTCAGAGCTCTCTCGGCCCCACCCACCTCACAAGGTGTCTGTTGTGGGGAGGGGAAGGGAGAGGAGTTTGTCAGCCGCTCTGAGACTCCAAGTGAAGGGCGGGGTATAAATCCAATCTCTTCTTCTTCTTCTTCTTCTTCTTCTTGGCTTGAAAACCCTACAGGTCACCATAACTTGGCAGCACTTTACAGGCACGCCCGCGGGCTGCAGCATCCTTATCCATCTTTGCAAGAAAGGGAGAGGCAGTAGTGGGAGGAACGGCCACCGTAGTGGAACAACACAGCCAGCCATTAAGGAGAACGATCAGCCAGGGCACCTTGCGCTCTCCTCTCCCTAATAGTCTCAATCTGTTTCAGTTAAAGCCAGCTGACCCATTAAAAGCCACCACCCCCACTGATCTGCTTGCTCTCCTGTTCAGGCTCAGAGAAAGAAAGAAAAAAGAAAGAGAGAGGGAGAGAGAGGGGGGGAAAGAAAGAAAGAAAGAAAGAAAGAAAGAAAGAAAGAAAGAAAGAAAGAAAGAAAGAAAGAAAGAAAGAAAGAAAGAAAGAAAGAAAGAAAGAAAGGCAAAGGGGAACCGGATCTTGCCCTGGGCCGCTCGAAGAGTTAACAGCAATGAAGGGCCCGTTTGTTCCTCTCCGAGTTTCGCCAGCATCCACAGCAGCTACTTAGCGATGCAGGGCTCTGCAGCTTGGCATAAAAGAGGGCCTGTTCTCTGGCTCGGGTCCCGATCGCACAGTCCCCAGGATTGTATGAGGTTAAACGCCTATGACACAATAACCACATTCAACGCTTCCTCAGGGCAGCCCCAGAGGCCCCCCTCCCCCTCAGGAGGGAAGAAATGTCACCTGCTCCAGGGGGAAGGAAGGAAGAGGACTCATCCAACACCCCTCAAGCAGCTTCCCTCGCAAGGAAGACGTCGCCACCATCCCCCCCCCCGCCAAATTCTCACGGCAAATCCCCTCCTTGTACACTCATAGCATCAGACCAAACATCAAACACCAGAGCCACCTCTTGACAGCCATCGATCAACGGATGCAGACCCATTCATCTCACACACACCCACACACACCCTCTCGGTTGGCTGGCTGCAAATGTGAAAAACAAAAGGGACCGCTCGACCGGCAAAAGCTATGCTACATAAGAACATCAGAAGAGCACTGCTGGATCAGACCAGTGAGGGTCCATCTAGTCCAGCATCCCGTCTCAAACAGTGGCCAGCCAGTTCCTCTGGAGGGCCAACAAGAGGGCAGAGAGGCCGAGGCCTTCATTAGAACCTCAGAAGAGCCCTGCTGGATCAGACCAGCGGTCCATCTAGTCCAGCATCCTGTCACACACAGGGGCCGACCAGCTCCTCTGGAGGGCCAACAAGAGGGCACAGAGGCCAAAGCCTTCATAACAAGATCAGAAGAGCCCTGCAGGATCAGACGAAAAATCCACCTAGTCCAACGTCCTGTCTCACACAGCGGCCCACCAGTTCCTCTGGGCAGCCAACCACAGGGCAGAGAGGCCGAGGCCTTCATAAGACCATAAGAAGAGCCCTGTTGGATCAGACCAGTGAGGGTCGATCCGGTCCAGCATCCTGTCACACACAGGGGCCGACCAGCTCCTCTGGAGGGCCAACAAGAGGGCACAGAGGCCAAAGCCTTCATAAGGGCACAAGAAGAGCCTGGCTGGATCAGACCAAAGGTCCATCTAGTCCAGCATCCTGTCACACACAGGGGCCGACCAGCTCCTCTGGAGGGCCAACAAGAGGGCACAGAGGCCAAAGCCTTCATAAGGGCACAAGAAGAGCCTGGCTGGATCAGACCAAAGGTCCATCTAGTCCAGCATCCTGTCACACACAGGGGCCGACCAGCTCCTCTGGAGGGCCAACAAGAGGGCACAGAGGCCAAAGCCTTCATAAGGGCACAAGAAGAGCCTGGCTGGATCAGACCAAAGGTCCATCTAGTCCAGCATCCTGTCACACACAGGGGCCGACCAGCTCCTCTGGAGGGCCAACAAGAGGGCACAGAGGCCAAAGCCTTCATAAGGGCACAAGAAGAGCCTGGCTGGATCAGACCAAAGGTCCATCTAGTCCAGCATCCTGTCACACACAGGGGCCGACCAGCTCCTCTGGAGGGCCAACAAGAGGGCACAGAGGCCAAAGCCTTCATAAGGGCACAAGAAGAGCCTGGCTGGATCAGACCAAAGGTCCATCTAGTCCAGCATCCTGTCACACACAGGGGCCGACCAGCTCCTCTGGAGGGCCAACAAGAGGGCACAGAGGCCAAAGCCTTCATAAGGGCACAAGAAGAGCCTGGCTGGATCAGACCAAAGGTCCATCTAGTCCAGCATCCTGTCACACACAGGGGCCGACCAGCTCCTCTGGAGGGCCAACAAGAGGGCACAGAGGCCAAAGCCTTCATAAGGGCACAAGAAGAGCCTGGCTGGATCAGACCAAAGGTCCATCTAGTCCAGCATCCTGTCACACACAGGGGCCGACCAGCTCCTCTGGAGGGCCAACAAGAGGGCACAGAGGCCAAAGCCTTCATAAGGGCACAAGAAGAGCCTGGCTGGATCAGACCAAAGGTCCATCTAGTCCAGCATCCTGTCACACACAGGGGCCGACCAGCTCCTCTGGAGGGCCAACAAGAGGGCACAGAGGCCAAAGCCTTCATAAGGGCACAAGAAGAGCCTGGCTGGATCAGACCAAAGGTCCATCTAGTCCAGCATCCTGTCACACACAGGGGCCGACCAGCTCCTCTGGAGGGCCAACAAGAGGGCACAGAGGCCAAAGCCTTCATAAGGGCACAAGAAGAGCCTGGCTGGATCAGACCAAAGGTCCATCTAGTCCAGCATCCTGTCACACACAGGGGCCGACCAGCTCCTCTGGAGGGCCAACAAGAGGGCACAGAGGCCAAAGCCTTCATAAGGGCACAAGAAGAGCCTGGCTGGATCAGACCAAAGGTCCATCTAGTCCAGCATCCTGTCACACACAGGGGCCGACCAGCTCCTCTGGAGGGCCAACAAGAGGGCACAGAGGCCAAAGCCTTCATAAGAACATGAGAAGAGCCCTGCTGGATCAGACCAGTGAGGGTCGATCCGGTCCAGCATCCTGTCTTACACAAGAGTGGGCAACCAGTTCCTCTGGGCAGCCAACCACAGGGCAGAGAGGCCGAGGCCTTCATTAGAACATCAGAAGAGCCCTGCTGGATCAGACCAGTGAGGGTCCATCGAGTCCAGCATCCCGTCTCACACAGCAACAGCGCAGAGAAGGCCAAGGCCTTCATAAGAACATGAGAAGAGCCCTGCTGGATCAGACCAGTGAGGGTCCATCGAGTCCAGCATCCCGTCTCACACAAGAGTGGGCAACCAGTTCCTCTGGGCGGCCAACAACAGGGCAGAGAGGCTGAGGCCTTCCCCTGATGTTGCCTCCTGGCTCTGGGATTCATAGTGCCTTTGAATGTGCTGGTTCCCCTCAGTCAGTGGCCACTGACAGACCTATCCTCCATGAATCTACCTAGCCCCCTTTTAAAGCTGTTTATTCCTTTTTTCTTCTTTTTTGCATTTTTTTTTTATTTTCCAAAACTACAAGAAAATAAGGAAAGGGAAAGTATAAACTACAGGAGAAAGTAAAGATAGGCCACTAAAACCCAAGAGGTGGTGGTCATATAATGGTTACAATAATGTAGTTTAAGTAAAAAAAGAGTAATTTGTTACATTGAAGATGATCGTTAAAATCGCTTAAATAATTCAAGTTCAGGTTTTCTGACTTAGTAAAGAACCATACAGAAATACGGTAAAAACCAGAAGTCAACATCAGAGAAAATTAGCATCTCATTTGCCTCTTCTTTCCCTCAGTTGATATCCTTGCTTGGGGGCAGCCGCCCCATGTTCCGAATCCGAATCTTCTCCAGTAAGTGCTTCATCATCACGCCCCTTGTTG
>NW_015173807.1:50573-80184 GCF_001447785.1 Gekko japonicus
CGGGAAGCCTCAACCCACGGGAGCTCTACGCTTCCCAGATGTTGCGGTGTGATCGCGCCCGGAAAATCCGTCTATCTTCCGGAAAAATGGTAAGATGCTAAATAATATGGAATGTAAAAGTGATGGATAAAACCAATAAAAATTAATCAAAAAAAACACACCTTTCCTCAGAGGGAAGGTGCTCCAAGCCCCGAATCATCTTGCTTGCCTTCCTCTGGAACGATATCTTGGTACGATGACCAATGGGTTGACACAAACGGGTGGGAAATCCGGTACGATCACATGGAGGGCCCTGCTGGATCATACCCAAGGCCCCCTAGATGTTGCATCCGGCTTCCCGCAGTGGCCCGGGCAGAGGCCCCACAGGAATCCCACAAGCGAGGCCCAAAGGCAACATCTCCTCCCCACTGGGTGTCCCCAGCACCTGGGTATCAGGAAGAAAGTGGAGGTCAACTTTCTGGCAGGAAGGGCTTGGGGTGCACCCTACCCAGAGGCCAGCAGCAGCACCGCCCCCCTCCCCCACCCCGCCGCACCCCACACCGAGATCTCAGGCTGCGAAGAGCAGCAGTCATCTCCTCCTTTTCTCTGCCATCCAGGCTGACTGCTCAAGGGATAGAGTGTGGTAAAATGACCACTCAGCATCACACACCCCTTTTGATACAGGGAACAAGGGATTTACTCAGCTGGCCCAGGTCTCAAGCTGCTAGACCACATTGAGGAGAAGAAGAGGAGGAGACTAGATTTGTACCCCGCCCTTCACTCAGAGTCTCACAGCCGCTTACAGACTCCATTCCCTTCCCCTCCCCACAACAGACGCCCTGTGAGGCAGGTGGGGCTGAGAGAGCTCTCTCGAGAACTGCTCTTTCAAGGACAGCTCCGACAGAACTATGGCTTGCCCAAGGTCATCCAGCAGCTGCAAGCGGAGGAGTGGGGGGGGGTCAACAGTGGGAGGGCTTCTAATGTCCTGGCCCCACTGGTGGACCTCCTGATGGCACTGGTATTTCTGGCCACTGTGTGAGACAGAGTGTTGGACTGGATGGGCCTTTGGCCTCATCCAACATTGGCGTCTCTTATGTTCTTATGTTCTTATGAACCCGGTTCTCTGAGGAGCTCTCCGCGCCAGTTTTATCATACTCCTTTCCCTCTCACGCTCTCTGCTGCTACTAGAAGGCCACTAAAAGAATTGCAATCTGGTGATCTATAATCAGACTCCTGGGGGGGGGATCCAAATCCCCTCTTTAATTCAGCCAACATGGAGGCAGGGGGAGAAATCTGGACATTTCACGAGTTATAGTGAATATATTCCCAGCTCTCCTTGCTTCTGTTACTGTGATCAGTGTGAGGCAAAGCATGAGGCTCTGTCCATGTTTGCAAAGACCAAATAACTCCAATTTCGGGGGGGGGATAAGAACGTTAAAAGAAGCCATGTTGGATCAGGCCAATGGCCCACTTAGTCCAACACTCTGTGTCACACAATGCCCAAAACCCAGAGGCCATCAGGAGGTCCACCAGCAGGGCCAGTACTCCAGAAGCCCTCCCACTGTTGCTCTGTGCCACACAATGTGACACAGTGACCAAAACCCAGAGGCCATCAGGAGGTCCACCAGCAGGGCCAGTACTCCAGAAGCCCTCCCACTGTTGCTCTGTGCCACACAATGTGACACAGTGACCAAAACCCAGAGGCCATCAGGAGGTCCACCAGCAGGGCCAGTACTCCAGAAGCCCTCCCACTGTTGCTCCCACTCAAGCACCAAGAATAACAGAGCATCGCTTGCCCCAGACTGAGAGTTCCTATCTATACCTTGTGGCTAATAGCCCCTGATGGACCTCTGCTCTTAGGAACATAAGAGAACATAAGAGAAGCCAATGCTGGATCAGGTCAATGGCCCATCTAGTCCAACACTCTGTCACACACTGGCCAAAAATACCAGGTGCCATCAGGAGGTCCAGCAGTGGGGCCAGGACACTAGAAGTCCCTCCTACTGTTGTTGCCCCCCCCCCAAGCACCAAGAAGACAGAGCATCCCTTGCCCCAGACAGAGTGTTCCTATCTATACTTTGTGGCTAATAGGGGCCACTGATGGTCCTCTGTTCCATATGCTTATCTAATTCCCTTTTGAAGCCGTCCATGCTTGTAGCCGCCGCCACCTCCTGTGGCAGTGAATTCCATGTGTTAATCACTCTTTGGGTGAAGAAGGACTTCCTTTTATCTGTTCTAACCCGATCGCTCAGCAATTTCATGGAGTGTCCACAAGTTCTTGTATTGTGAGAAAGGGAGAAAAGTACTTCTTTCTCTACCTGCTCTATCCCACGCATAATCTTGTAACCCTCAATCATGTCATCCCTCAGCCATCGTTTCTCCAAGCTAAAGAGCCCCAAGCGCTTTAACCTGTCTTCATAGGGAAAGTGTTCCAACCCAGAACAACTCCAGAAACCTTCCCACTGTTACCCCCCAAGCACCAAGAATGCAGAGCATCGCTGCCCCAGACATTATGTTCCATCTATACTTTGTGGCTAATAGCCACTGATGGACCTCTGCTCCATATGTTTATCCAATCCCCTCTTGAAATAAAATACTATCTTTAATTACATAAAGCAATCAGTGGATACATCAAGTAAAAGCATAAAGGACTACAGCATCTGAGCACAGGGAAATCAAATAGGTATGTACGCAATCCTCTTTCCATAGTCTAAAACCTACTGCTGTGATGTTAAAGAGGGAGGCAGGGATATACTAATGGTTCCAGGTTGGTGTTTCAGCCTCTCTTAATTTCAGTTTTAACCAGGGGTCATCTTGTAGAAAAAGAGGTGCAGGAGCTCATTAGCATAACTCATTAGCATAATGTATTTGCATATGCCACACACCCTGACATCGCCGGAAGTGGGTCAGAAGGCAACACCCACCGCTCAGGCTCCACTGGACTGTTTTGGATTGCTAGCTATGGGGGGGCGGGACGTGCAGATCTGTCCTCGCAGAGGAGGGAGAGCTTGTATCTGAATAAAACTTGGTTTTAAAGGTGCCACTGGACTGTTTTGGACTAGGGGCAGTCTCTGCAACCTACCTGGCTGCTTCTTGCTCTGACTGAGGGCTGCTGGGAGCAGAGGGTGGGGCTTGTTGCATGTGCCTGCCCCCTGGGCTCTTTACTGCCGGAGCTCCGCTCCTGTGCGCTCCTACAGGAAATGACTCCTGGTTTTACCTTGTTCTTCAGTTATTGGAGAGGGACAGACCACAAGACAGATCGTAAGACGAAGAAGAAATTGAAAACCTGTCGGTGGTGAATTCACCTGGAGTCCAATTTACTACACATATATTATGAAATGTCCTTGTGATCTCACTATGTGGGTGCGACCACTAGAGCGATTAAGATTAAAATATGTGAGTATAAATCTTGCATTAAGTTGGGAAGGTCGCCAGTATCGCCACTAAAACATTTCAAAACATTTGGACAGTCTGAGCAGCAGCTGAAGGTTTTTGGGTGTTTTTTTTTTGGCAAAGAGATTACCACTCCTACATCAGAATTACACTGTTTGTCATTAAAATTAGAAGCATATTTGACATTCACTTTGAAGACACTGATGCTCTATGGTCTCAATGGAGATTTAAATGGGACTTATATTTTGTAAGTTTTTCCTGTACCTTGACCTTAGGCATACTGACTGTGTGCTGAGTCTCCCTTTAAGAGACTCGTCCTTGGACAGTATAGGGCAGTGATGGCGAACCTTTTAGAGACCGCGTGCCCAAACTGCGACCCAAAACCCACTTATTTATCGCAAAGTGCCAACATGGCAATTTAACCTGAATACTGAGGTTCTTACTTTAGAAAAAACAACTCATACATTAACTTAAGATGATGCAAACAAAGTAAGGAAAGCAATCCCAAATGCTTTCATTTACTTAAAATTATTTGGCAGAGAATTCGACACTTTAATGACGGTCTGGGCCTGGTTGGGGCGATGGCACGCGTACCCTCAGAGAGGGCTCTGAGTGCCACCTCTGGCCCCCGTGGCATAGGTTCGCCACCACTGGTATAGGGGATTACCACGTAACTCAGTTCACCCATGTCTGGAATTTTCCCTAAACAAGGAATTTCTTATTTATGCTGATTTAGCTCTCTCTGCCTTTAGGCAGAATATTTCTCCAGTCTCCGGGGGACATTGTTGAGGCCACATACAAATACTGATTTATTGCTTCTGATTTGGTAATGTATTTTACTCTTCTTTGGAGATTATAGATCTGCGTGCATTCGTATGTGTAACAGATTTAGGTCTCTGTTCTTTGTTTTTTTATAAATATTGTTTTTAAGGTGTTTGCCTAATATCTCATACAGATATGCAACCAGGAAAACTTTAGAGTTCTACTGTGTAAATGCCAGGCTTCAAGAATCCCTCTAATTTCCAACCCGAATGCAAGTTTGCAACATTTGCTTCTCATGAGTAGACCTGTAGAAAATATGAGCAGGGTTTTTTTTTTTTTTATCAATGTGTATAACAGGCCCCGATCACACGCAGGATTTGCCACGGGATACTCACAAATGCCCGCACCCGTCAGCAACCCATAGCGGTCAGCCAAAGAAGCGGAGTTTAGAAGTGCCCAGGAAAATCCACTGTCAACTGGTTGCGACAGGCTGCAGCTGGACGCGCTCCGTGTAATCGCTCCAGCGCACTCCTCTCGCGTCCTTACTTCCTGGTTGGAGCGCGCCGGAAAACCCACCAATGGAAACGACGCCGTCACATCTGATCGCGTTGGGGCGTGTCAAATTGCGATGGCGCAAATCGCCATGCCTCCCCCCACGCGCGTTTTCCGGCACGTGTGACCGGGACCACAGTTCACTATATTCTGAATGATGACTGTTTTTATGTTGAAGTTTAATGAGTTTTTTTCTCTTCCCTTTTTGTTTCTTCTCTGTTCATAGTTCTACAGGATATTTGCAAATCTGTTGTTTTACAGTACACACTTGATACTCCAATTCCAGTCCCAAATTAGCCGTGGCCACTAGCCAATTGCGAGTGGGCATGGGTGTGTCCAATTGTTGGTTGTCATAGCTGCGTGTGGAGATAGGCTAGACGTTTGGAGCCCTGCCTGCAGTCAGGTGACCCAAACTCCAGCTACTTCATGGTCTACGTGATTAGTCGCATGTGGGCCAGAAAGTGCAGCCATGAGGTCTGGCATCTAGCATGGAAGTGTGAAAGAATGTGGGTTTATGGCATGGCTATTGCGGCCATGTGGCCCCCACCATTTGGCTTGCAACAGGAAACGAGACACAGCATGTTATCAAAAAGACATCACAGGAGAAGGCATGTGTATATAGAAAGCAGAAAGCAATTTTTCTATACAAGCTCGATTCAAGTCCAGTAGCGCCTTAGACCTGACCTGGATGGCCCAGGCTAGGCCCAATCTCAGCAGATCTCAGGAGCTAAGCAAAGTCAGCCCTGGTGAGTACTCGGATGGGAGACCACCAAGGAAGTCTAGGGTCGTGATGCAGAGGCAGGCAACCGCAAACCACCTCTGCTCATCTGCCCTGACCTGGATGGGCCAGGCTCGCCCAAGCTCGCCAGATCTCGGGAGCAAAGCGGGGTCAGCCCTGATCAGTTTTTGGAAGGGAGACCACCAAGGAAGCCCAGGGTTGCTATGCAGGGGCAGGCGACGGCAAACCACCTCTGTGAGTCCCTTGCTTTGAAAACCCCACGGGGTTACCGTAAGTCGGCTGCAACTGCACATTCCGCCATCAGCACCTTTGAGTCATAAGAACATAAGTACATAAGAGACGCCAATGTTGAATCAGGTCAAAGGCCCATCCAGTCCGACACTCTGAGTCACACAGTGGCCAGAAATACCAGGTGCCATCAGGAGGTCCACCAGTGGGGCCAGGACATTATAAGCCCTCCCAGTTTGATGTAGTGGTTAAGTGTGCGGACTCTAATCTGGGAGGACCGGGTTTGATTCCCCACTCCTCCACTTGCACCTGCTGATGTGACCTTGGGTCAGTCACAAGCTCTGGCACAGCTGGCCTTGAAAAAGAGCAGTTTGTGTCAGAGTTCTCTTAGCCCCACCCACCTCACAGGGTGTCTGTTGTGGGGAGGGGAAGGGAAAGGAGTTTGTAAGCCGCTCTGAGACTCCAAGTGAAGGGCGGGGTATAAATCCAATCTCCTCTCCTCCTCCTCCTCCTCCACCGTTGACCCCCCCCCCAAGCACCAAGAAGACAGAGCATCACTTGCCCCAGAGTCCCTATCTATACCTTGTGGCTAATAGCCACGGATGGACCTCTGCTCCATATGCTTATCTAATTCCCTTTTGAAGCCGTCCATGCTTGTAGCCGCCGCCACTTCCAACAGGATCCTCACAGTACACGCTTCCAGACCTGATGGAGAACGATTTGACTCTGGAAAGCTCATATCGCAAGAATCTCTCTGGCCTCTGAAGTGCCACTGGTCTTGAATCCAGCTCTCGTAACATGCAGCCTATTGACACTACTGAAATGTGTCCTTGGTATTTTGGACTGGAGTATACGACAGGCAAAATGCCGGTTGTTCTTGACAAAGCGGTTAAGTGATAAATACTCGCCGTGTTTGCTAATCCAAACATTTATTGCATATATTGGTTTATTAGCCATTATCATCATTGGAGAGATGATTTTTTGAACATGCCGTGTCGCTTAGGGTTGAATATATGCCATTGTTGTTACTAAAGTGTACGTTGGTTTTCCTGCGTTTATACATTTTTGGAGCTTTATGATTTACCAAATAACCAGCATTAAGCCATCGTGGAAACAAATACACACAAGGAACGGAAGTGCCATTTCCAAAAAGCGTTTGTCTCTGACAAGCTGCCGGTAGGTAGCCCCTCTGACCTTGACCCCTGATACCAGGGACCAGCTTGTCAAATCTTGTTCTCCGCCAAGAGGCTCTTTTATCAGTTTTATCCATGGAAGGAAAAGGACTGCCTGTCATTCACAGTTGTGACTGATGTGCCCATGGCGTGCCTTCCTGGGAAATGAAGCCCCGGCCACCCTCATTTGTGGCTTTCAGGAGGCAAATGCTACCGTGCCTTCCCGTGGGGGGCTGTGGCTCGGGGGAAGAGCCTCTGCTTGGCATGCAGGAGGTCCCAGGTTCAATCCCCAGCAGCATCTCCAGTTAAAAAGGACCAGGCAGGAGGTGATGGGAAAGACCTCCGCCTGAGACCCCAAAGAACTGCTGCCAGTCAGAGTAGACAATACTGACCTTGATGGTCCTAAAGCAGCTTCCTGTGTGCTTGGGGGAGGAGGGCTGTGGCTCAGTGAAACAGCATCTGCTTAGTATGCAGACGTTCCCAGGTTCAATCCCCAGCAGCATCTCCAGTTAAAAAGGGCCAGGCAGTAGGTGATGGGAAAGACCTACGCCTGAGACCCGAAAGATCTGCTGCCAGTCAGTGGAAAATACTGACCTTGATGGATTCAGCATAAGGCAGTTTCACGTGTGTTCGAGATGGTCAGGGACGGGGCTGTGGCTCAGTGGCAGAGCACCTGCTTGGCATGCAGAAGGTCCCAGGTTCAATCCCCGGCATCTCCAGTTAAAAAGGACCAGGCAGGAGGTGATGGGAAAGACCTCCGCCTGAGACCCTGGAGAGCAGCTGCCAGTCTGAGTAGTAAATACTGACCCTGATGGACCCAGGGTGAGATTCAGAATAAGGCAGCTTCGCATGTGTTCATGTGTGGTCAACTAGATGTGCCGAAGGATCCACCCAGTCCAGGGTTCTGTTCCCAAGGCTGAGCCACCCGAAGCCCCTGGGACTTCACACACAAGGTGTGACGATGAGGGCGGTGTGTCCCCCTAACCGCTGGTGTCCGGCATCTGTCAGAGCTAAACTGCCCTTGAATAAGGAGGCTTCCTTTATTCCAAACAGCCACTGGGAATCCATGGGTTTATCACTCCCGTTCCCTTTTAAAGTCATCAGCGCAAATGGCCACCGTATTCATTCCCACTCTTCTCAGGTTTCTGCCAACTATGCAAAACTGAATTATTCAAGGGGGCTTTTCTCCTCAGGCGACAGAGTTGCACGGTACTAAATGATTCACAATGTTATTTGGGGAAAAAAATTATTAGGGACTGTGGTCTATGCTGTTGCACATAGCTCACTGAAACTAGGATCTCGTTATGGCTTAGGGTTTGCTTCAGTTCCATTTGTCAACTTCTGCCTGGTTCTACAACCCAAATCCTATTGCACTGTTGACTGAAAGTCCCATTCGGGGATTGTATCAACTTTTTATGCCAATAAAGGTATTGTATTTGTATTTGTTTGATTGTATCAACTCTGTGTAATCCACCTTGAGTCCAAGTGAGAATGGCTGAAGATAGACAGACAGACAGACATTGAATCATAGAGTTGGAAGGGACCTCCAGGGTCATCTAGTCCAACCCCCTACACAATACAGGAAATTCACAAATACATCCCTCCCCACCCCCAGTGACCCCCTGTTCCACGCCCAGAAGAGGGCAAAGGATCCCTGGCCAAACTGGCCAGGATCCCTGGCCAAACTGGCCTGGAGAAAGATTGCTTCCTGACCCCAAAGTAGCAATCAGCATTTCCCTGGGCGTGTAAGAAAGGGTCGGACTTGACTGTGCGACTGAACAACAACAAGTAAGAAAGGGCCACAAGAACTAAGCACTGATGTGACGACAGACAGACAGACAGACAGACAGATAGATAAACTTAGTTCTCTGTTATGAGATTCTTCCCACGTTTGAAACCTTTTTGATTAATTCTATATAAATAGCCATGTTCCGTACAGCACCTGGCACTAAGTACAAGAATGCTGAAGATTAACTGGTGTGAGAAGGGCGCAATTGCTCTTCTGCACGACTTTCCTATTGCAAACTTGGCTCCCCGGGAGGTCGGCCGAGGGCGGCTTCCCACAATAAATCCTGTGGGCTGTGGACACGGCCCAACTTTCCCCGGGGCACTTTCTCAACACGGAGACGTGTCATGTGTGAACTGGCACATCAGAGATACTGTCAGTGTCCGTTCCAGCGAGGGAGCGGCTGGACAAAAGGGCCTCTTGTGCGGCTTGGCCTCTGGCACGGCGGATCGCCCCTGGATGCTGTCCAGGGATGATTTGGAGCCGCTGGGACATCTTGTTGTGTTCTCTGCTACACAAACCAGGGAAGCCGGCCAGAGCTGGGGGCACCCAGTGGGCGCTGGTCATTCTGGCATCTCGCCCCAAATCAACTGGGGATCCCCAGGACCAGTGTTCTCTCTAAGCTGAGTTAGTGTGAGCCGGCTCACAGCTTTTTAGCCTCCGGCTCCCACGTTTTTGTCTGAGCTCAGGAAGGAGGGCTCCGGAGCAAACTCATTTATGCAGGAGCCAAATCGCTGGCTCACAACCAACGCTCCCTCTAAGCTGTGGAGTCTTGTGAGCAAAAATTCTACTTGGCGAGCTCCTGGCATTAAAGCTGTGAGCGAGTGATTTGGCTGCTGCGTCAATTAGTTTGCTCTGGAGCCACCCTTGCCGAGCTAAGACAAAAATGTGTGAGCCGGCGGCTGAAAACCTGTGAGCTAGCTCGCACTAGCTCAGCTTAGAGGGAACATTGCTTCACAACTTTAATGCCAGTAGCTCACAAAGTAGAATTTTGGCTCATAAAACATAGCTTAAGGAAGAAGAAGAAGGAGAACGAGAAGGAGGAGAGGAGGTGGAGGAGGAGCAGATTGGATTTACACCCTGCCCTAAACTCTGCATCTCAGAGGGGCTTACAAACTCCTTTCCCTTCCCCTCCCCACGACAGACACCCTGTGAGGTAGGTGGGGCTGAGAGAGCTCTGACAGAAACTGCTCTTTTTCAAGAACAGCTCTGGCAGAACTACAGCTTGCCCAAGGCCATCCAGCAGGTGAAAGTGGAGAAGTGGGGAATCAAACTCGGTTCTCCTAGAGTCCGCACACTTAACCACTACACCAAACTGGCTTAGAGGGAGCATTGCCTAGGACTATACAAAACGTTTGGGGCTGTCCTTGACTGATGAGGATCAGAAACCCTCCACCCTTCCAGGCCAAGTTGAGAAGCATCCCTTCAAAATATTCACCAGCAGGATATTTCTTATGCTAATGCTTCCGAGCTCCTGATTCTTCTTCCTCTTACAAGGGCTAGGTGGAACCCTGCGGGGGCTCTCTCGCTCCCCCTTTCTAATTTCAACGATTGCGTTGGGACACCTGGCCGGGAGAAAAGTACGGCAAAGCAATCGCCAAGGTCGTTATTCTTAGGAAGGTGCTATTAGGCCTCCCTTAGTTTGCCATTTAATATATATGTGCACAGTTAAGAAACCTTCATGTTGGGTTTGGGGGAAAGGGGGTAATTCAAGGTTGGGGGAGGGGGTCCCTCCCTCCACACAACCAAGAAAATAAAACGAGTACGCTAAACAAATCGGCTAACAGGAACTATTGTTCACGCTGCTCCAAAAGCTTTTTAAAATGCTTTTAGCCTCCCCTCGATTGCCAGAAATACATCGCTTCACACAGAGCGGGGCTCATTTCCAACAGATCCGGGAACAAAGATCAGGACTATATTGTAACCGAGGAGCGTGAGAACCGGGGGTGGGGGGTGGGGAATCGGCAAAGTAAAATTTAAGAACAAGAGATGTGCCTTGGAGCTGACACAGGTGGCTGCTAATAGCTTTCTCCGTGGACACGCCCAGATGCTAAACCTAGGGTGCATATCCAGGCCGTGAACATGTCCCCCATTCTTTGTGTTAAAGAAAGGTAAAAAGGTAAAGGTGTCCCTTGCTCGAAAACCAGTCGAATCTGACTCTAGGGTTGCGGTGCTCATCTCCGTTTCAAAGCTGAAGAGCCAGCGCTGTCTGAAGACGTTTCCGTGGTCATGTGGCTGGCATGACTAAACACCAAGTCGCACGCAACGCTTTTACCTTCCCACCAAAGTGGTACCTATTTATCTACTTGCAATTTCTTGCTTTCGAACTGCTAGCTTGGCAGGAGCTGGAGCTAGAGACGGGAGTTCACTCCATCATGCGGCACACTCGGGTCTCGAACTGCTGAATTACTGACCTTCCACATCCTGCAGTTCAGCGTCTTAACCACTTGAGCCACCGCAGCGAAAACGCAGCCCATATTGTTGGAAGCAATGTGGATGCATAGGTTCCTATATCTACTGTTGGATGGAGAGTGGTATAATTTTAAAAAATTGGAATATAACTATACAAAAAATATCTCCGGGAAATTACAGGCCTGTCAGTCTGACGTCGATACCGGGTAAATTGGTGGAAACCATTATTAAGGAAAGAATTAGTAGGCACATAGATGAACAAAACCTATTGAGGCAGACTCAACATGGGTTCTGTAAGGGAAGATCTTGTCTCACTAACCTGTTAATGTTCTTTGAGGGGGTGAACAAACATGTGGACAAGGGGGATCCAATAGATATTGTTTACCTTGACTTCCAGAAAGCTTTTGATAAAGTTCCTCATCAAAGGCTCCTAAGCAAGCTCAAAAATCATGGGATAAAAGGACAAGTCCTTTTATGGATCAAAAACTGGCTAATTAATAGAAAACAGAGAGTGAGTATAAATGGGCAGTTCTCCCAGTGGAGGGGTGTAAGCAGTGGGGTACCACAGGGATCAGTACTTGGTCCACTGCTTTTTAACTTGTTCATTAATGATTTGGAGTTGGGAGTAAGCAGTGAAGTGGCTAAATTTGCGGATGATACAAAGTTGTTCAGGGTGGTGAAAACCAGTGAGGATTGTGAGGCACTCCAAAGGGATCTGTCAAAGATGGGCAAGTGGGCGTCAACATGGCAAATGGGGTTCAATGTGGCCAAGTGCAAGGTGATGCACATTGGAGCCAAAAATCCTAAATATAAATACACATTGATGGGGTCTGAACTGGCAGAGACTGATCAAGAGAGAGATCTTGGAGTTGTAGTAGATAACTCACTGAAAATGTCGAGACAGTGTGTGACTGCAATAAAGAAGGCCAATGCTATGCTGGGGATTATTAGGAAGGGTATTGTAAACAGATCAGCCAATATCATAATGCCGCTATATAAATCAATGGTGCGACCTCATCTGGAATACTGTGTGCAATTCTGGTCACCACACCTTAAAAAGGATATTATAGCTTTGGAAAAAGTGCAGAAAAGAGCAACTCGAATGATAAAAGGGTTGGAACACTTTCCCTATGAGGAACGGTTAAGGCGCTTAGGGCTCTTTAGCTTGGAGAAACGACGACTGAGGGGTGACATGATTGAGGTTTATAAGATTATGCATGGGAAAGAGCAGGTAGAGAAAGAGGTACTTTTCTCCCTTTCTCACAATACAAGAACCCGTGGGCACTCCATGAAATTGCTGAGCGGTCGGGTTAGAACGGATAAAAGGAAGTACTTCTTCACCCAAAGAGTGATTAACACTTGGAATTCACTGCCACAGGAAGTGGTGGCAGCTACAAGCATGGACGGCTTCAAAAGGGAATTAGATAAGCATATGGAGCAGAGGTCCATCAGTGGCTATTAGCCACAAGGTATAGATAGGGACTCTGGGGCAAGTGATGCTCTGTCATCTTGGTGCTTGGGGGGGGGGGTCAACAGTGGGAGGGCGTAATGTCCTGGCCCCACTGGTGGACCTCCTGATGGCACTGGTATTTCTGGCCACTGTGGGATACAGAGTGTTGGACTGGATGGGCCTTTGGCCTGATCCAACATTGGCATCTCTTATGTTCTTATGTTCTTATGTTCTTATCTCTGATTACAGGTCGTACTCTTGAGCTGACACTTGGATCTTTAGTCTTAAGTTATAAGATAGACAAAATTTGCCCACATATCAACGAAAGGGTAACAATCACTGTATTACTGACAATAGCCAAAACGGCCGTAGCCCGTTGCTGGAAAAGTCCGATAGCTCCTCCACTCTCTTTGTGGCACAGGAAACTATGGGAACATTACATAATGGCAAAGATAACTGAACAGTTGAATTTTAAATCTGTAGGGAAGTATCAATCACATCTATTTGGTACCCTATCTTGAACTATTTAGAGCAACATGGTGAAATTTTTTTAAATGCCGGATCTATATAGATTAGTTTCAATTTTTAATTTCTAAAGTATAATAGAAATAATATAAGCATTTGAAACTGGATATTATTTCTTGATAGTTTCTGTTAATTTGTTGTACATAATTTTAACTGTGATTATTTGTGCAATAAAAAAAACTTTTGAAAGAAGGGGGGGGAATGCATGAAGGGGGTGTGTGCCCAGGGCTCCCAACTCTAGATTGGGAAATTCCTGGAGATTTTGGGGTGGGGCCTGAGGAGGGTGGGGTTTGTGGCGGGGAGGGGCCTCAGCCGGATATAACACCATTGAATCCACTTTCCAAAGAGAGCCAGTTTGGTGTGATGGTTAAGTGCGCAGACTCCAATCTGGGAGAACCGGGTTTGATTCCCCACTCCTCCACTTGCACCTGGCTGGATGACCTTGGGCAAGCCATAGTTCTGATAAGAGCTGCTCTTGGAAAAGAGCAGTTTCTGTCAAGAGCTCTCTCAGCCCCACCGACCTCACAGGGTGTCTGTTGTGGGGAGGGGAAGGGAAAGGTGATTGTAAGCCACTCTGAGACACCTTTGGGTAGTGAAGGGCGGGGTATAAATCCAATCTCTTCTTCTTCTTCTTCTTCAAAGCAGCCATTTTCTCCAGGGGGAACTGACCTCTAGTCTGGGAATCACTTATAACTCTGGGAGACCCTCTAGGCCCTAAAGTTGCAATTTGAAGGGGTGTGTGTGGAGGGAGAGGCGCTCGACCATTTCCCCAGCGAAAGTCCACACAAATAAAAACCTACTGCTGCAGGAGAAAGGTTCTTCCCCTTAGAATGCTGGATTTCCATCTTCATGGAGTTTTTAACAGAGTGGAATACTCTGCCCTGGGATCCTCCACCTGCAGCTGAATGTGGCGCAGTCCGTGGAAAAAATCTGGCCTTTGACTGTGCATGGCAAGTGTGCCCTGGCATCCTCTGCAACAGGATGGCACGGTCTCTCGCCCCAGGTTTCATGCTGCGGGCACTCCTCGGGCATTGCCACCTATAGGCCGCACCCACGGGCAGTAGCCAAGGCCTTTCAAAGACGGCCAGAGGAACTCTGCCGGATCGCGTTTCCCTGCAGTCACCAACCAGAGAGATCTTGCAAGCAAGCGGGCCTCCCCGACTCCGAATTCCTTTGGGCTACGGTGACTAATAGCCACAGAGAGCTCTGTCCCGCTTTAATTTAGCTAACCCCTTTCCAAACCCAGGGAAGCCAGTCACCTTCACTGTCGATGGTTGGAGGGGCCGCGGCTCCGGGGCAGGGCATCTGCTTGGCATGCAGAGGGTTCCAGGTGGACGTGGGCAAGGAGGACCACAGAGGCCACTCTGAGCTCCCCGGAAGACGGGCATGATAAAAATGTACTCAATAAGATGCGGGGCTATTTGGGGGGCAGGAACGCGCAGGAACGGAGTTCCGGCTGGCTTCAGAGTTGGCCACTGTCAGCAAGCTGCCAAAGAACTCTGTGTAACCTTTGTACACCCCATCTCTCCCCGCCCTGGTTCTTCTCAGACCCCACTGCGCATGTATGCTACCAGCAGCCTGCAATCTGCATTCCTTTCTGTATATGCTAGTACTGCTTTGAAACATAGTTATCTACAAGGTTAACAGGTGTGGAGTTTAGGGCTCCCAACTCCCCCGGTAGGGCGGAAATCCCCTGCCCCGGAGGATCCGTTCCCCGACGCCGGGGAATCGGGGCCCGGGGAAAACCCCTCCCCGGCGTGCGCGTCACCGGAAGTGACGTCGCACGCTGGGGGCGGGGCCATGCCATTTGAGGGGAAAACAAAGAGTTTTCCCCTCAAATGGCGTGGCCCCGCCCAGCGTGTGATGTCACTTCCGGTGATGCTCCGGCGGCGCGCGCGCACGCGCACGTTCCAGACTAGCTCCCGGAGCAGCAGGACGCTCCCCCGCCGGTAGAATTTTTTAATTTGGCAACCCTAGTGGCGTTGGAGTTGTGTCTGCGCGTATATTATAATGAGCTAGGTCATGAGAAGCTAGTAATTGTTTATCTTTAGAGCCGTTTCAATTCTCAGGCTTTAGGCGCGAGCTTTGGAAACACCCGTGAAGGCGGGAACCATGATTATTGGTTATTGCATTGGATGAATCCGTTTATTATCTTGTGCCCTGTATTTCCTGGCCATTCCAAACAATCCCTGTGTCCCAGTTTCTTCATTGCTTTAATAAACACTACTTTGCTACAAACCTGTGTTTAGCTGAATGCGTGGAGGATCGGACAGCCACGCCCACGACAGCCAAAACCTCTTTGTGCCTGGCTACAGAGGGAAGGCCTGGAGAGTGACACACACCCCCGGCGACTCTGAGGCGGGCCGGCCAGGGGGGGCCCTGGAAGGATAGGGGAGGCATTTAAATGCCTCCGCACGCCTTCCCCGGCCTGTCTAAGGGCCGGCTTGCCCGGGCAAGCCAAGGGAAGGCAGTTTAAACTGCCTCCTCTCCCCTCCCAGGCCCGGCTTGACTGGGCTCCCCGCAGCCACAGGGTGCCCGGGCAAGCCAAGAGAAGGCATGGGGGTGTGGCCTAATATGCTAATAAGCTGTGCTGTCAGGGGTGTGGCCTATTATGCTAATGAGTTCTTGCTGGGCTTTTTCTACCCCAAAAAAGCCCTGATAAGATGTTTCATTACCTGAGTTAGAGTCATGTGGGTAGCCGTGTGGCTCTGAAGAAGCAAAACAAAGTTTGAGTCCAGTGGCACCTTTAAGACCAAGTTTTATTCAAGGTACAAGCGTTCGTGTCCATGGTTCTGAGGAAGTCTGCCTGCACACGAAAGCTTATACCTGTCAGCTACGCTGCCATTCGAGTGGAGATGCTTTCTAATTGCTTTGCATTCCTTCCCCTGCGCTTAGTTGCTTCAGAGCTGCAACGCTTATCTTTGAAGTTGTACTGGTGGAGATTGTGGTGTCTATCGTCCGTGGGAGCTTCTCTGTTCCCAGCGTTGCAACCGTTAGAGAGTCCTGCAGTCTCCCACGCACGGGAGCCCGCCTAATTGGTTATTGCTGGGGGGGTGGGCATACGAATGCCCTATATCCTTTTATGTACACGGGAAGCCCGCCATACCTAACAGTGTTCCTGTTATCGCATCTATGGCTTTTCAATAAAAGTATAACCTTCTTGAAAGCGTGTACTTCGTTATTTAGCTGTGGGTCCTGACAATACCCTTGAATAAAACTATGTTGGTCTTAAAGGTGCCACTGGATTGAGTTGTAAGTCCCTTCAAGCAGGCCTACGGAGAGGCAGTATATAAATGTTCTACACAAATGAATAATTGGTTCAGCTCCCTTACGTTTCTGGGGAGAACTGGGGATAATGCTCTATGTCCCAGCTTGGGTGTGTTCACAGATTAGGATTGCCAACCTCCAGGTGTTGTCTGGAGATCTCCTGGGATTACAACGGATCAAGGGGAGGGGCCGTGGCTCAGTGGCAGAGCCTCTGCTCGGCATGCAGGAGGTCCCAGGTTCAATCCCCAGCATCTCCAGTTAAAAAGGACCAGGCAGGAGGTGATGGGAAAACCTTGGCCTGAGACCCTGGAGGGCTGTAAAGAGGGGCTGTGGCTTAGTGGCAGAGCCTCTGCTTGGCATGCAGAAGGTCCCAGGTTCAATCCCCGGCATCTCAAGTTAAAAGGACCAGAGCAGGTGATGGGAAAGACCTCTGCCTGGGACCCTGGAGGGCTGTAAAGAGGGGCTGTGGCTCAGTGGCAGAGCCTCTGCTTGGCATGCAGAAGGTCCCAGGTTCAATCGCTGGCAGCATCTCCAGTTAAAAGGACCAGAGCAGGTGATGGGAAAGACCTCTGCCTGAGACCCTGGAGAGCTGTAAAGAGGGGCTGTGGCTCAGCGGCAGAGCATCTGCTCGGCATGCAGGAGGCCACAGGTTCAATCCCCGGCATCTCCAGTTAAAGGACCATGCAGGAGGTGATGGGGAAGACCTCAGCCTGAGACCCTGGAGAGCAGTAAAGAGGGGCTGTGGCTCAGTGGCAGAGCACCTGCTTGGCATGCAGAAGGTCCCAGTTTCAATCCCCGGCATCTCCAGTTAAAAAGGACCAGGCAGGAGGTGATGGGGAAGACCTCGGCCTGAGACCCTGGAGAGCTGTAAAGAGGGGCTGTGGCTCAGCGGGAGAGCACCTGCTCGACATGCAGGAGGTCCCAGGTTCAATCCCCGGCAGCATCTCCAGTTAAAAAGGACCATGCAGGAGGTGATGGGGAAGACCTCTGCCTGAGACCCTGGAGAGAGCAGCTGCCAGTCTGAGCTGACAATACTGACCTTGATGGACCAAGGGTGCGATTCAGTATAAGGCGGCTTCATATGTTCATTATCTCCAGGCAACAGAGGTCAGTCCTCCTGGAGAAAATGGCCACTGAAGTCCCTCCCCTCCCCAAACCCCACCCACCTCGGGCTCCACCCCCCAAATCTCCAGGTATTTCCCAACCCAGAGCTGGCAACCCTAAACTAGAAACAGACTCTTCCCTTCACAGCCGGAACAAGCCGCTCCGGTCTCTGAGAAGGGAGTTGAAGGCGCTCCTTATTACAAGATGTTCTCTTGGATTCCTTCCTCCCCCTCAAGATCACCCTCCAAGTTTTTGTCAGGGGGAATAACAGTCTGTTCCGGGTACTAGATGACATCTTGCACGCATTATTTCACCTGCAGCAATTCCACAGGAGTTTGTTCCTTTTTTAAAGCTTTCTAGGCCCTGTTCCCATGGAGCATTTGCCCCGCGGAAAGCACGATAGTCGGGCGGATTTTCCGAGCGCGATCACACCAGAACATCTGGAAGGCGTAGCGCAACCATGGCCAACCTGTGGCATACCGCCGGAAATGCGGAGTTAAAAAATACCTGCTCGAAGCAGGGGTCGTTTCGTAGAAAAAGAGCTAGGGGAACTCATTAGCATAACTCATTAGCATATGCCACACCCCCTGACATCACCGAAAGTGTGTCATAAGGCCACACCCCGACATCACCGGAAGTGTGTCATAAGGCCACACACCCCGCCCCCAACGGTCCTGGCTGCTGGTGGCGGCCTTGCAGCTCCACCGCCGAGCCCCATGAGGGGCCCGGCGGTGGACCTGCAAGGCCAGCGGGAGTGCAAGGAAGCCCCGCGAAGGCCCTCCCTGGCACCAGGCAGGCAGGGGTGGGGAGAGGCAGGGAGGAAGCAACTTACCCTCCCTCTTCTCCTGCCTCCTCCTGGCTGAATGAGGGCCGGAAGCAGGGCGGCCGGAAGCGGGGGGGGGCTTCGTCATGTGCCCCGCCCCCGTACCTCACCCAGGGGGACTGCGATCCCCCGCGATCCCCCCCGAAATCCCCCGCAATCCCCCCCGAAATGACCTCTGGCTCGAAGGGAGTAGCAACTGGTTTCCAACGGGGTATCTCCAGAACGCCGCTTTTCCCACCAGCCCCTCGTTGACGTGGAAGGACAGAACCATGGCATGCCGCAGATGCGTGGGATCGTGTTATGGCACGTTAAAATGCGGTGGCGCAAATAGCCATACCTCCCACCCGCCTCATCTGGCCTGTGTGACTGGGGCCCTAGAGGAGTTTTCCTAGGGGTTTTTTCACACCCATGCAGCAGCTCTGATCCTTGTCCCCAAACGGACTGCTTGCTCCCCCCCAGAGGGTCAGCAGGTCAGCCACTGCCCGATCCAGAGCTTTTTCTGTGGCTTCCTCCCTTCTGCAGAAGAGCCAGGGGTCATACCCTGCCGGAGCGCACAGGAGCGGCGCTCCGGCAGTAAAGAGCCCAGGGGGCGGGCACATGCAACAAGCCCCGCCCCCTGCTCCCAGCAGCCCTCAGTCAGGGCAAAAAGCAGCCAGGTAAGTTGCAGAGCCCCCCCCCAGCACCCTGGTCCAAAAAAGTCCAGTGGCACCTTTAAGACCAAGATTTATTCAGGTACAAGCTCTCCCTCCTCTGCAAGGACAGATCCGCATGTCCCCCCCCCCCAATAGCTAGCAATCCAGAACAGTCCAGTGGAGCCTGAGCGGTGGGTGTTGCCCTCTGACACACTTCCGGTGATGTCAGGGGGTGTGGCATATGCAAATGAGTTATGCTAATGATAAGTTATGCTAATGTTATGCTAATGAGATCCTGCACCTCTTTTTCTACAAAATAACCCCTGAGAAGAGCCTTCCTGAAGCTCTTAGGAAGGCTTCCATGCTGCTGAGATTCTACCGGTTGCACAAAGCGGAGATATTCAGAAGGGTTTTTGATACTGCCACCTAATTACTTTTGATGACAGCTGGATCTGGTTGTTAGGTTTTATAGGGGTTTTAAATAATTGTTTGCACTGTTTTTACAATCAGCATTGCCTTCCTTGAGTCCTGTTCTGGAGACAGGAAAAGATTTCCCTAATAACAGATAGATCTGAATCCCCAGTGCCTCAGAGACCAGCAAGATTTCTGGGGGATAAGCTTTCAAGAGTCAGCGCTCCCTTCATCTGACCTTTTGACTCTCAAAATCTTAAGAACATAAGAGAAGCCCGTGTTGGATCAGGCCAAGGGCCCATCCAGTCCAAGTCTCTGTGTCACACAGCGGCCAAAAACACCAGGGGCCATCAGGAGGTCCAGCAGTAGGGCCAGGACACTGGAAGCCCTCCCACTGTTGCCCCCCCCAAGCACCAAGAATACAGAGCATCACCTGCCCCAGACTGAGAGTCCCTGTCTATACCTTGTGGCTAATAGCCACTGATGGACCTCTGCTCCATATGTTCATCCAATTCCCTCTTAAGAACATAAGAACATAAGAGAGGCCAGTGTTGGATCAGGCCAATGGCCCATCCAGTCCAACAGTCTGTCACACAGTGGCCAAAGATACCAGGTGCCACCAGGAGGTCCAGCAGTGGGGCCAGGACACTAGGAGCCCTCCCACTGTTGCCCCCACCCCCAGGCACCAAGAAGACAGAGCATCACCTGCCCCAGATTGAGAGTCCCTGTCTATACCTTGTGGCTAATAGCCACTGATGGACCTCTGCTCCATACATTTATCCAATTCCCTCTTAAGAACATAAGAGAGCTCAGTGTTGGATTAGGCCAATGGGACATCCGGTCCACCTCTCTGTGTCACACAGTGGCCAAAGATACCAGGTGCCATCAGGAGGTCCAGCAGTGGGGCCAGGACACTAGAAGCCCTCCCACTGTTGCCCCCCCAGGTACCAAGAAGACAGGGCATCCCTTGCCCCAGACATAAGAACATAAGAGAAGCCAGTGTTGGATCAGGCCAATGGGACATCCAGTCCAACACTCTGTGTCACACAGTGGCCAAAGATACCAGGTGTCCTCAGGGTACATGGGTGTTGAGAGCTGTCAAGTTGCTTCCGACTGACGGCGACCCTGTGCATTAATGGCCACCCAGATGTCCTAGGCTTAGCAGCTTTGCTCAGGCCTTGCAAACATGAGGGCCCTTGTGGCTTCCTTGTTCTCTCATGTTCTGATGCCTCACCCATGGCAGGAGTTGGGGCTTTCGGCAGACCCTTTCCAAAACATCAGCATGCCCAAGAGGTTTCCACTCAACCCAGAATCTTCTGCCAAAGCCAGATTTCACATCAGCAGCCTCTCTGTTTAGCTGGCTGCCCATGGGACACAGAAGGGGGATTCACAGGGTTGACCCCAAGGGCTGAATAAGAGGTGAGTGCCAGGCATTTCACACAGAATTGTACAGGCAGAATGGTGTGGCGGTTAGAACATCAGGCTAGGATATGGGAGACTCCAGTTCGAATTTCCACTCTATCAAGGAAGCCTGCTGGGTATGCAATGAAAATATCAACATGCAATAATTTAAAAGAAAATTGCATGTATGATGTATAGATGGTATATAGATGTATAGATGGTATATGACACCAAAAAAGATTGCAAATATGAATAGCAATATGCCAATCAAATGTTGGAAGTGTAAAAATGCAGAGGGCTCGTTTTATCATATGTGGTGGACATGTGAAAAGGCAAAAATGTTTTGGGCTGAGATACATGCAGAATTGGAAAATTTGTAAATTTAAATTCAAGAAAGAACCGGAAATATTACTTTTGGGACTTAAAAGGGAAGAAGTCAATATGGCAAAAAGGACATTGATGTGGTATATGATCACGACTGCCAGAATGACATATGCTCAATGTTGGAAACAAGACAAAGTCCCTGAAATTGGGGGATGGATTAAAAAAACTACTTTTTATGGTTGAAATGGATAAAATGACAAGGAAACTTAACAATTTGGAAGCAGAAGAATTTTTTGCAGACTGGAAAGACTTTAAAGACTATTTGAAGAAATACTGGGATGTAAAGGACAATTTACTTTGCTTTGAGAACTATTGAAGATTAAAAGAGAGTAGAAAATAGATAAATGTATAAGAATAACAACTGAAGGATAAGTTACCTGTGGATATGAACAAGGGGTGAAGGAGCTATAGAGAAAACTTAAGAATTGGGCTGGAGGTTGGAGCACTGTGGGAAGCCGAGAAGGGGGGGGGGGGAGGGATGGATATATAATGGTATAAGTTTTGAACTATGTTTGAAGTGTTTCTTATTATATCCTAATAAATTGTTTTTGGAAGAAAAAAAAAGGAAGCCTGCTGGGTGGTCTTGGGTCTCTCTCTCTCTCTCTCTCTCTCTCTCTCTCTCTCTCTCTCTCTCTCTCTCCCCGCATAACCTACCTCACAGGGTTGTTGTGAGGATAAAATGGACGACGCTGTAAGCCTCACTGGCTCCCCACTGGAGAAAAAGGTAAGTTAAACATGAAGTAGATAATATTTTTTTTAAAAAACTTGTTTTTTCAGACACTGATTGGATTTATACCCCGCCCTTCACTACCCAAAGGTGTCTCAGGGCAGCTTACAAACTCTCTTCCTTGACGCAGCCCGTCCATCTCCTGTTGGGCCTCCTTCAACTCTTCCTAGCATGACTGTCTTGTCTTCTCAACCCAAGAGGTAGGGGAAAACATAAAAGTCGAAAATAGAAAACACCGATCTTGTAGTAATGAGAGGAAGATAGTTCCAGTAGGTAGCTGTGCTGGTCTGCAGTAGAAAAGCCAGTTTTGAGTCCGGGAGCATCTTAGAGACTAGAGATGTAATTTTCCGGAAATTTTGAAGCTCGGGAAAAATGCCAGGTTTTTTCCGGGGGGAAACTAAAATTTTCAAAAAAACTAGCACGTTTTCTTTTTTTTCAGATTGAAAGTCATTCTGTTACTTTAGGAACATAAAATATGACTATGGACATTTTTACTAGGCATGAAATTATCACAACTAGCATATCAAAAATATAGTGTATCCAGACAATTATTACACACACCCACATGCAAAAACAAAACTGAAACCTTTTCCTTTTCTTGTGACAACAGCACCTCCTAAAGGAAGAAATGCATTTTGTTCTTGCATTGGAGAGTGCAGTTGGTAACCTAGGACTTGCTCGTCCTCAGTGCACAGAAATTGGATCAATCTGATACCATACGTGTTTTTTAGAAATGATTTGGAAAATATTTGAACACCTTGTCTTAAAATATTTTATTCGTCATGTTAAAATAAAATGTTCCATAATCAATTTTCTTTTCTTTTCTTTTTTTCAGTTTTTCGGGAAAAAACAATAAAGGATTCAGGGGGAAAATGGTGGGGAAAAAGTTTTTCCCCGAATTTTTCTGGTTCTTTTCCTGGCCTTCACATCTCTACTCAAGCACCCAGGAAACTAGCCAGACGGGCATCCCCTCGGGCTGTGGAGGAGCCCCAAGAAAGGTAAGCCTCTCCCTGGAGGCTCCTGTGGGGCAGAGCCCATCTTCCTGCTGTGCCCCCACCAGCTCTGCCACCGCCACGATGCCCCCGGCAGCCTCCCTCTCCCGCCCTGCCCACGACACTCCCGCTCCAAGTTGACCCTCTTCCAGTCAGGCCGGGAGAAGTGACCCGCCCTCGTCTCACCATCAGGAATATTTTATTTCCACCCGAGCAGGGTTCCCAAGGCAGCATATAGAAAAGCATTAGAAAAAAAACCCCAAACAATTAAAAAGAACATTTAAAATTATAAAATATTCAATTAAGAATGCATCGCAAGCGATACCACAGGAGGGCCCAGCAATAACCGTTATTTTGGGGTATGACAAATTAAACAAAAAGGTATTTACCCACTGGCAAAAGACACCGATAAATGAAGACAGTTTCATCTCCCAGGGGAGAGAGTTACAAAGATCTGGTGCCCCCACCAAGAAGGCCCTTGCTCAGAGGCAGGGGTCATTTCCTGCGGGAGTGGAGCTCCGGCAGTAAAGAGCCCAGGGGGCGGGCACATGCAACAAGCCCCACCCCCTGCTCCCAGCAGCCCTCAGTCAGAGCAAGCAAGCTCTCCCTCCTCTGTGAGGGCAGATCTGCACGCTCCCCCCCACAATAGCTAGCAATCCAAAACAGTCCAATGGCACCTTTAAGACCAAGTTTCATTCAGGTACAAGCTCTCCCTCCTCTGTGAGGGCAGATCTGCACGCTCCCCCCCACAATAGCTAGCAATCCAAAACAGTCCAATGGCACCTTTAAGACCAAGTTTCATTCAGGTACAAGCTCTCCCTCCTCTGTGAGGGCAGATCTGCACGCTCCCCCCCACAATAGCTAGCAATCCAAAACAGTCCAATGGCACCTTTAAGACCAAGTTTCATTCAGGTACAAGCTCTCCCTCCTCTGTGAGGGCAGATCTGCACGCTCCCCCCCACAATAGCTAGCAATCCAAAACAGTCCAATGGCACCTTTAAGACCAAGTTTCATTCAGGTACAAGCTCTCCCTCCTCTGTGAGGGCAGATCTGCACGCTCCCCCCCACAATAGCTAGCAATCCAAAACAGTCCAATGGCACCTTTAAGACCAAGTTTCATTCAGGTACAAGCTCTCCCTCCTCTGTGAGGGCAGATCTGCACGCTCCCCCCCACAATAGCTAGCAATCCAAAACAGTCCAATGGCGCCTGAGTGGTGGGTGTTCCCTTCTGACACACTTCCGGTGATGCCAGGGGGTGTGGCGTATGCAAATAGGTTATGCTAATGAGTTATGCTAATGAGCCCCTGGACCTCTTTTTCTACGAAATGACCCCTGCTCCAGAGGGTAACCAAAGCAGGGATTCCAAAGGGGACCGTAGTGGTTAGGAAGGGTCATATTGGAGACAGAGGTCTTTAAGCCACGTTAGTCCCAGGCCACGCAGGGCTTTAAAGGTCAGTACCAACGCTTGTTAAAAAAAACAAAACCTCAAGCGTTTTCACATTTAAATTTCATAAATTTGTCAACTAGTGCCAGGGCTTTTTTTGTAGAAAAAGCCCAGCAGGAACTCATTAGCATAATAGGCCACACCCAACAGCAGAAACTCATCAGCATATTAGACCACACCCTGACAGCACTGCTCATTAGCCTATTAGGCCACACCCCCATGTTTCCAGAAGTGTGGTCATCCAGCCACACCCACCTTTTGCTTCTTATTCTGTTTACTTTGTTTATTGGCTTTTTTGGTAGCAGGAACTCCTTTGCATGTTAGGCCACACACCCCTAATTGTAGCCAATCTTGATGAGTTTCTGCTGTTGGGTGTGGCCTATTATGCTAATGAGTTCCTGCTGGGCGTGGCCAATGTGGGAGCCAGCCGGAACTCCGTTCCTCTGCGTTCCTGCCCAAAAATAGCCCTGACTAGTGCTATTTTATACATTATAAACTATGCATTTCACAGGTATTTACTATATATTCATTTCCCCACAATATTCCCAGGGTTTTTTCCCTCGGGAGGAAAAAACGCTGTCCATGATCCGTGTCTTCTTCCTCACTTTGCCAAAGTGACTCAAAAGTGGAAGAAAAGAAACTAAGGAAAGGGGGGGGAGAAAGGGGGAATAAAAAGAAGAGATTGGATTTACCCCCTGCCCTTCACTACCCGAAGGAGTCTCAGAGCAGCCTGCAATCTCCTTCCCCTTCCCCTCCCCACAACAGACACCCTCTTGTGAGGTAGGCGGGGCTGAGAGAGCACAAAGAGAACTGCTCTTGAGAGAACAGCTCTCAGAGAACTGTGACTGACCCAAGGCCACACCAGCCACTGCATGTGGAGGAGTGGGGGAATTAAACCCAGTTCTCCAGATTAGCCGCTCTTAACCACGACACCAAAAGAAGGAAAGCCTAAAGTGGGACTAGAACCACAAGCTTGGGTGCTTCCTAGTCCTCAGGATCCTCCGGGAGCTGCTTCCTGCGGCCAGGGCACCCATGGGAAACTCTCTCAGCTGAAGGAGGTCGGTCACTAACAAGCCCTGCCTTACATAGGCCTTCTGAACAGCTTGGTGGGCGCCACGGAAAGTACTTGTGGGCGGCAAGGCGCCCAGGGGCACCACGTTGGGGAACCCTGGCCTAGAGTGCAGATCTTAAAAATCCACACAATGGGTAGGAATGCTGCAAATCTGGCTGTGAACACATTCAGTCGTCAAACCTACCATGCTGCAAGATACACAATACAAGAACTCACAATACAAGAACTTGTGGGCGCTCAATGAAATTAATGAGCAGTAGCCTTAGAGCAGAGAAAAGGAAGTCCTTCTTCACCCAAAGAGTGATGAACACACAAAATTCACTGTCACAGGAGGTGGTGGCGGCTACAAGCATGGACGGCTTCAAGAGGGAATTAGATAAACATCTGGAGCAGAGGTCCATCAGTGGCTAGTAGCCACAAGGTGTAGATAGGAACTCACAGGCTGGGGCAGGTGATGCTCTGTATTCTTGGTGCTTGGGGGGGGGGGCAACAGGGGGGGGGCTTCGAGGGTCCTGGCCCCACTGCTGGACCTCCTGACGGCACCTGGTATTTTTGGCCACTGTGTGACACAGAGTGTTGGACTGGATGGGCCTTTGGCCTGATCCAACATTGGCTTCTCTTATGTTCTTAGGTCTTTAAGGTATAGATAGGGACTCTCAGTCTGGGGCAAGGGATGCTCTGTCTTCTTGATGCTTGGGGAGGGGTCAACAGTGGGGGGGCTTCTCGTGTCCTGGCCCCACTGCTGGACCTCCTGATGGCACCTGGTATTTTTGGCCACTGTGTGACATGGAGTGTTGGACTGGATGGGCCACTTGCCTGATCCAGCATTGGCTTCTCCTATGTTCTTATACCAATCAGGTATGTGCCTGTCACTCAGTCTGTTTGGTGTGTGCCAAGCAACTGCGAACACCTGCTGGATGGGTTTGCATCAGGTTCCCCCAAAACGGCACATGTGCAAGGACACTGCTGATTCAACCCAATCGGCTGGCGTTCGCATCGAAGGACCACTTAGGCGAGCACCAAAAGGGAGGATTTTATTGAAACACAACACTTATTGATGACTGATCTATTTGATTTGTGAGTTATCTAATTGTTTATTTAAACAGTCGACCGCTGAGGAGAGCGGTTACACAGCAGGGATACAGGGGCCGTGGAACTCAATTGCTCCATGTCAGAACATCCATGCTCAAAAGCCGACTGAGCTGTCCTGCGTGGAATATAGTGGAAGAGCTTGTCGAACACCCACAAAACAGATCAATGGACTATTGAACCGATCATTGAAAAACCAGGTCTCCGTTCACAACTGGAAAACAGGACACCTACTGAACCGGTGGGTGTTCATGCATCCGTTACAAGGGGGCCAGGGACAGACAGTGGGGTAGAATTATAGAATCACAGAGTTGGAAGGGACCATACGGGCCATCTAGTCCCACCCCCTGCTCAATGCAGGATCAGCCTAGCGCAGTGGTGGCGAACCTATGGCACGGGTGCCAGAGGTGGCACTCAGAGCCCTCTCTGTGGGCATGTGTGCCATCGCCCCAGCCAGGCCCAGACCATCATTAAAGTGTCGAATTATCTGCCAAATAATTTTAAGAAAATGAAAGCATTTGGGATTGCTTTCCTTACTTTGTTTGGATCATCTTTACGTTAACGTATGAGTTGTTTCTTCTAAAGTAAAACCTCAGTATTCAGGTTAAATTGCCATGTTGGCACTTTGCGATAAATAAGTGGGTTTGGGTCGCAGTTTGGGCACGCGGTCTCTAAAAGGTTTGCCATCACTGGCCTAGAGCATCCCTGACAAGGGTTTGTCCAGCCGGTGCTTGAAGACTGCCAGGGAAGGGGAGCTCACCACCTCCCCAGGCAGCCCATTCCACTGTTGCATGACTCTGACTGTCAAAAAGGTTTTCCTAATATCTAGCCACCCTTAGTTTAAACCCATTATTGCGAGTCCTCTCCTCTGCTGCCCACAGGAACAGCTCCCTGCCCTCCTCTAAGGGACAGCCCTTCCGATACTTCAAGAGAGCAATCCTGTCCCCCCTCAGCCTCCTCTTCTCCAGACGGAACCTTCCCAGGTTCCCAGGTCCGTCAGCCTTTCCTCATAGGGCTTCTTGGTCTCCAGCCACCACCACCCCCATCATCCTCTTTGCCCTCCTCTGCACCCGCTCCATTCTGTCCACATCCCTTTTGAAGTGAGGCCTCCAGAACTGCACACAAGACTCCAGGGTACTTTTCTACAAACATGAGGGAAGCCCCAGGGTTGCACAAAAAAATCTTTTAAAAACACTTTGGGAGGAGCTAAAGGCCTCCAAACTAATACAAGCGCCATTTTCACTTGAAGAGATGAGTTCCAGCTGAGATCCCAGAAGTCTACCCGAGCAGTCGGGTTAGAACGGATAAAAGGAAGTCCTTCTTCACCCAAAGAGTGATGAACACATGGAATTCACTGCCACAGGAGGTGGTGGCGGCTACAAGCCGGGACAGCTTCAAGAAGGAATCGGATAATCATATGGAGCAGAGGTCCATCGGTGGCTTTGAGCCACAAGGTATAGATAGGGACTCTCGGTCTGGGGCAAGGGATGCTCTGTATTCTTCGTGCTTGGGGGGTGCTTAGGGGGGCAACAGTGGGGGGGGCTTCTGGTGTCCTGGCCCCACTGCTGGACCTCCTGATGGCACCTGGTATTTTTGGCCACTGTGTAATGCGGAGTGTTGGACTGGATGGGCCATTGGCCTGATCCAGCATGGGCTTCTCTTGTGTTCTTATGATAGGGACTCTCGGTCTGGGGCAACTGATGTACTGTATTCTTGGTGCTTGGGGGGTGCTGGGGGGTGATGGCGAACCTAAACAGCATGATGAAAAGTAGAGACATTACCCTGCCAACAAAAGTCCACATGGTCAAAGCAATGGTATTCCCAGTAGTCATGTATGGCTGCGAGAGCTGGACTATCAGGAAGGCCGAGCGCCGAAGAATAGATTCTTTTGAACTATGGTGCTGGAGAAGACTCTTGAGAGTCCCGTGGACTGCAAGGAGATCAAATCAGTCAATCCTAAAAGAAATCAACCCTGACTGTTCCCTGGAAGGCCAGATAATGAAACTGAAGCTCAAATATTTTGGCCACCCAATGAGAAGGGAGCACTCCCTGGAGAAGACACTGATGCTGGGAAAGATTGAAGGTCAAAGAAGACGGGGACGGCAAAGGATGAGATGGTTAGACAGTGTCATAGATGCAACGAACATGAAATCGAGCCAACTTCAGAGGACGGCGGAGGACAGAAGGGCCTGGCGAGATCTGGTCCATGGGGTCGCGAGGGGTTGGACTCTTCTGTGTGACTGAACAACAACAAAAGGGGGGCAACAGTGGGAGGGCTTCTAATGTCCTGGCCCCACTGCTGGACCTCCTGAGGGCACCTGGTATTTTTGGCCACTGTGTGACACAGAGTGTTGGACTGGATGGGCCACTGGCCTGATCCAACATGGGCTTCCCTTATGTTCTTAGGAACTCTCAGTCTGGGGCAAGGGATGCCCTGTCTTCTTGGTGCTTGGAGGGGGGGCAACAGTGGGAGGGCTTCTAGTGTCCTGGCCCCACTGCTGGACCTCCTGAGGGCACCTGGTATTTTTGGCCACTGTGTGACGTGGAGTGTGGGACTGGGTGGGCCACTGGCCCGATCCAACGTGGGCTTCTCTTATGTTCTTACCTGCTGAGATCTCAGCGGCCATGGAGGGAGGGACAGGTGACTACAAGAATACCCACCAAGCCTTCCAAGCCACAGTTTCTATCAGTTGGAGGGGGGGACTGAAAAGGGGCCAGCTCTGTGAGAGAGAAGAAAACGGGGACAGGCTGTTATGGGGAGAGAAAGCTGAAAAATGGGGAGGCAGATAAGAGCAGAACAGGGAAACGGGTGGGAAGGAAAGAAGGAAGCTGGGAACAGGAAGAGGCTACCTGGGTTGCCAAGGAGGAGGGAAAGGGAAAATAGCAGGGAGAGGGGAAAACAGGGGGAAATGAGATAGCCCCACAAGTCCTCGCAGGTCCCCTCCCCCCTACGCTAAACTCCTTTGTGAATAATGGGTAGATTTCCCAAGTTCCCTGCTGGCGTCTGAACTGAAGCGGCTCAGGTTTAAAACCAATGCTCGGCTCCGGACATCCCACAGGGATCTCCAGGGAAATCAGCAGCACTCGGCTTCCCTTTCTAGGGTTACAGTCCAAACACGGGAGCCGGTGAACCAGAACTCGCCTCCAGCCCTGCACAAAGGGTGGGATACGCAACTCGGAATGAACACATGTCAGATCGGTGCGTCTGCACTTGTGACTTCATCGCTCCTTGCGGGAGTGGGGGGGGGAAAGCAAAATTGATCATAT
>NW_015173807.1:80213-85823 GCF_001447785.1 Gekko japonicus
GTGAACTGTAGCATCTCTGAGTCAGAAATTAATTACCTTCTCTCTACCTATTTGCAGAGCAAAATCCGCCGGCTGAGCCTCCTTAGCCGTGGCAAAATATTAATCATCATATTCATACTTGTGTCAAGATTTCAGATTACCGGTAAATGTTATTTTTAAATAAAAAAAACCATTGGCTTGCATTGCACTGAGATTAAAGGCTATCTGAGACAGGGACGCGTGACTGAATGCAAACTTTTCAAACACGGGGGGGGGGGGGGGAAGGGGAGGGGGGGGGGTAATTGGTAATTGGCTGGAACCGCCTCGGTCTTCGAACTGCCTCTTGTTCAGGGGACGTGACAGGTCACCGTGATTCCCGGAGGGTGGGATTCGTGAAAAATGTCCACTGGTCTTATCTAAGCTCTAGCACAACTTCCCTCGAAACTCCTGAGGTATCTTTCCTCCTGAGTAAGAGCCTTCAAAGAATCAGAGAATCAGAGAGTTGGAAGGAACCTCCTGGATCATCAGAACATAAGAGAAGCCAGTGTTGGATCAGGCCAGTGGCCCATCTAGTCCAACACTCGGTGTCACACAGTGGCCGAAAATACCAGGTGCCATCAGGAGGTCCAGCAGTGGGGCCAGGACACGGGAAGACCCTCCCACTATTGCCCCCCTCCCCAAGCACCAAGATGACAGAGCATCCCTTGCCCCAGACTGAGAGTTCCTATCACAGAATCATAGAATGTTAGAGTTGGAAGGGACCTTGCAGGTCATCTAGTCCAACCCCCTGCACTCTGCAGGAGCACAGCCGAAAGAGAACCCTACATACCTACAACATACCCAGAAGATGGTCATCCAGCCTCCGCTTGAAAACGTCCAGCAAAGGAGCATCCACCATCTCCCGAGGCAGACTGTTCGACTGCTCAACCACTCTTACAGTTTCTCCTGATATTTAGCCAGTAATGACTCCCTTGTAATTTCCACGCATTAGATCTAGTCTTGCAATCTGGAGCAAGAGAGAAGAGATCTGCTCCATCTTCTACATGACAGCCCTTCAAATATCTGAAGACTGCAATCATGTCCCCTCTAAGCCTTCTCTTTCCCAGGCTAAACATACCCAATTCTTTCAGCCTTTCCTCAGAAGACTTGGATTCCTATCTATCTATACCTTGTGGCTCATAGCCACTGATGGACCTCTGCTCCATATGCTTATCCAGTTCCCTCTTGAAGCCGTCCATGCTTGTAGCTGCCACGACCTCCTGTGGCAGTGAATTCCATGTGTTCATCACTCTTTGGGTGAAGGAGGACTTAACAAACAACAAACCTTTATTGGCATAACAGCAGCGGCCTTGGTTCAAGGATACAGGAAAGGGAAAGAAAAACCAAACAGTTAAGAAGTACTTCCTTTTATCCGTTCTAACCCGACCGCTCAGCAATTTCATGGAGTGCCCATGAGTTCTTGTCTTGTGAGAAAGGGAGAAAAGTACCTCTTTCTCTACCTGCTCTATCCCATGCATAACCTTATAAAGCTCGATCATGTCACCCCTCAGTTGTCGTTTCTCCAAGCTAAAGAGCCCCAAGCGCTTTAACCATTCCTCATAGGGAAAGTGTTCCAACCCTTTGATCATTCGAGTTGCCCTTTTCTGCACTTTTCCCAATGCTACAATATCCTATCTGAGGTGTGGTCATCTAGTCCAACCCATGCACAATGCAAGAAATTCACAAACACTTCCCCCTCACACCCCCAGTGACCCCCGTTCCACGCCTTCATATCAGAAGACAAGAGTCAACGGAAAAGATAACGATGCTCGGAAGCAGGAAGAGAGGAAGACCCAACATCAGAAGGACGGGCTCCTTCGAGGCAGCCACAAGGGCCCTCCACTGGCAAGACGACCTGAGCAAGGCGGTGAGCGAGAGGACATCTGGGAGGACGTTCATTCATAGGGCCGCCACCGTTTGGAAGCAACATGACAGCACTGGACACACAGGCAAGAACCTTCAGACCTTCTTCAACTGTCCACTTTAGGTCACATTCATCCTAGGTTTCATCCACTCTGTGGTCGGCACAGGAAAATTCCCTGCAGTGGGCACGTTCCTAGCAGGACACTCAGGATGGGTGAGAGATAGATCACTAGCCTAGTCCTCATTGAGGTGGTTAGGCTGTGTCTGGGCTCTTCCACTAGAAACTGCTCCTCTGTAATATTTTTTAAAAATCCAAAGAAGAAGAAGAAGAGGAAGAAGAAGAGGAGGAAGAGGAGGAGGAGGAGGAGGACATTGGATTTATATCCCGCCCTTCACTACCCAAAGGAGTCTCAGAGCGGCCCACAAACTCCTTTCCCTCCCCCTCCCCACAACAGACACCCTGTGAGGTAGGTGGGGCTGAGAGAGCTCTCTCGAGAACTGCCCTTGAAAAAACAGCTCTGAAAGAACTTGTAACTGACCCAGCGTCACACCAGCAGCTGCACGTGGAGGAGTGGGGAATCAAGCCCGGTTCTCCCAGATTAGAGTCTGCGCTCCTCACCACGACACCAACCTGGCTCTCAGCATATGTCACATGTGAATACACATGAAGCTACCTTGTACTGAACCAGAGCCTTGGTCCATCCAGGTCAGCATTGCCCACTCAGACTGGCAGCCGCTCTCCAGGGTCTCAGGCAGAGGTCTTTCCCATCACCTCCTGCCTGGTCCTTTTTAACTGGAGATGGCAGGGATTGAACCTGGGACTTCCTGCAGGCCATATATGTTCATATGACACTACCTTATACTGATTCAGACCACTGGTCCATCAAAGTCAGTACTGTCTACTCTGACTGGCAGCAGACGTCTCAGGCAGATATCTTTCACATCACCAGCTACCTGTTCCTTCTAACTGGAGAGGCTCTGCTATTAGTGGAGTGCGATTAATCTTCTGCAGTGAGCTAGGGCTTCCTGAGACCAGCCCCGTAGCTAACAACAGGGGGCCAATGTGTTTTTTTTTTGGGGGGGGGCTGCCATTATATGTCTGTGTGGTACACTATATGTCTCAAAGATCCAAGCCACTTCAGCATCACCTTGAGCTCTCCATCTAGTGTGTGGGGGGGAATAAGTGATCAACTGGGGGGAGAGGGAGGGGGAGCTGAGGATTGGGGGAGGGACCCGTCAAAAGTGTGGGGGGGGCAGGCCCCATGGGCCCCGTGGTAGCTACAGGCCTGCCTGAGACCCAATTCCACATTTTTCCGGTTTGCCAAATTGAACACGCACGAAGCCACCTTATACTGAATCACAGAATCACCGAGTCGGAAGGGGTCCTGCAGGCCATCTAGACCAACCCCCTGCTCAATGCACAACCAGACTAGACTAGCATCCAGCCGCTGCTTCAAGACTGCTCGCCACCTCCCCAGAATCAGATCCTTGGTCCATCAAATCCTCTATTGTCTACTCAGACTGGCCGCGGCTCTCCAGGGTTCCAGGCGGAGGTCTTCCACATCGCCTCCTGCCTGGTCTTTTCAAGTGGAGATGCTGCCAGGGATTGGACCTGGGACCTCCTGCACGCCAAGTGGAGGCTCTGCCACTCAGCTGCGGCCCCTCCCCATACGTCTTCTCTGGGTGCCCGCCATCCACCCGGAGAGATATTTCGATGTTCTTATCACCCACTCCGAACAGTATCAGACGCAGCACAAGGAACAAAGAACCCCCGAAGGAAATTGTGGACAGACAGCCATGGAGTTGAGCCTGTAGGTGAGACGGTTTTGCCTGGGAGCGAAAACGCACATGTGCTTGCAGCCGTCTTATAATGGGCATGGCGGCCCTCAAGTTAGGAGGCGGCCGCTGGGAAAGAGGACTTAAGAGATGAGCAGGGATTGTGCGCGGGTGGCTGGTGGTGACCAGGTGAAACTGACAGGGCACGGGTGGGGGGGGGGCGTGGCACACAACAGAGGCCTCGGCCAACCAACCAACCACCCACCCACCAAAGTAGCCACGAGGGAGACTCCCTTTGCGGTTCATCTTTCTTTCTTCAGACTCCATGTGCTTTTCTCTTTGCAAGGAATCGGACCCTTCCCGGAGACGCACAAAAACACATACAAGTAACCTTCCTTCGATGAAGCGAGAATGGACTAAATGGCGCTTTAGCAACAGATATTCGAAACATGTCAAGCGGCCTTCCCACCCTGAGAACAATGCTTTAAACACAAGTTTCAAAACGTATACAAGAATCGGGGGAGGAGCGTATTTTGTGATTCATACATAGACGCCCAAACTTGGAGGCCCCGACGTCCCTCGGGGGAAGACCCCAACCACCATTTCGCACCCGCCACCGGGGCCACATTGCCAGACAGCAAGCAAACCACATGCAGGGATCTCAGCGCCAGACACAGACAGCGTGACAGCCGTGACTGTCACGGGTTTCGAAGCAATAATCCACCAGCTCAGGAGTGTGGGAGGGGGGGAATCTTTATGACAATCCTTGGGGTGGTAGGGGTTGACAGGGGAGGCATAAAGGAAGCAGGGGGATAACAGCGGTGATTTGTCGTCCGCGTGTCCAAAATGCCTCCGAACAAGAGCAGCGGTCAGTGCTGAACATGAGCTGCCACGACAGGATGAGGCGAGGGCTGAGATTCATCCACACCACAGACACATCCCGAAAAAGAGGCAAGTGAATTTCCGCAACACATCAGATGAGCTTGTCACTCAAGAGCACAGGCACACGGCACAGGAGAGTCGCGTGGCCTCCCACATCCACGCCCTTTCAGCAGCTCTGCTCTGGCACCGAAAGCACCGACCGCCAAGGGCTATCAGACCGCGGTAACGTTCATTCCTCCGCCGCAAGGCTTGAAGAAGCCCAGTTCAAAACCTCAGAAGCACAGCGATGGTTCGTTCCCGCCTGCCCACACGTAACGTGCTCTCTTTGTGCAAAAAAACCCACCCCTGTCGGATCGTGTGAACATTATGTGCTCCAAGGAGAATCTTCGGTACCTTACGCCTGGATAGCACTGAAAATATTTTATTTATAGCCAGCCAGCCAGGCGTAGTAGTAATAAAATAGAATTGCTCCTGCCAGGGAAGCACAGATTCACAGAAACTGTGAAGTCAGCCCGGAATATCAACAGATGGTCAGATTGTTTTAAACGCAAGGTAACTGGATCCAAGTCTCCCCACCCCCTCTGTTCGGGGGTCGCAAAAAGCCGCTCATTTTGCCAAATCTCACAACTGCCTTATGAACACAGTGGGCACCTTTGGCACCACATCCCCGAAAAGCGTCTTTCCTCCCCGCTCCCCTGACATATAAAAGGAGACTGGCGCATATGCCCGTATGTGAGGATGCCACAGGGGTATAAAAGTGGAAAGAAATCTCCAGCGGTTGATTTTCGGCCCAGGCCACAATGAGAAGAAACCCAGAGGGATCTGATTGAATCACATGTGTGTGGGGGGGGGGATCACAGGAGGCCAAATCCATGCGGCAGAAGCATGATCGCCTTATCGCCTCTGGCCACCAGCTCAGCCAGGGCACCAGAGCCTCCGCGGTTCCCGAAAAGCCGCCGTAGCCGGGCATCCTGGCTAGAACCAAGGCTCTCCTCCCAGCATGCATGAAACCCATTCCTACCCTTGACGTGTGGCGAACTGGAGGGAAGGGGAAGGGGAGGGGAAGTTGCC
>NW_015173807.1:85885-86337 GCF_001447785.1 Gekko japonicus
GGAGAGATTCAGGAGGGACCCGCAGTGCCCAGGGCCGCGATTCGGAGGGGAAAGAGCCAGGGGTGCCAGGCGTTGCTTGCGGCGCAGAGCAGGCATCCTCCATGCACCCGTCTTTAACGCACAGACACATAACCCAGGGAGGGAGAGAGCGATTGAGAGAATTGCCGCAGAGAACGCCTGGCAGAGCCGGGCTGGCTGCTCCCCTCTCCGCCGCCGCCTGCTCCGGGAGTGAATGAATCGAGTCGCCTCCCGCGCGCCACCCCCTCACTCTGCCAACGTCAGGCGGAGATTTGCATGGCACCAGCGGCGCCCACCTCCGAAAGCGGGCACGGGCACTTCCAGCTTTCCTTCGCCCGGCGCCCACCTCGCCCCTGCCCCGGCCCGCGGTGCCCGCTCTGCCGCCTCTCCGCGCCATCTCTGCGCCCACCCCAGCCCCAGCCCGCCCGCCCGCC
>NW_015173807.1:87395-93867 GCF_001447785.1 Gekko japonicus
CTGCCCTGCGCGCCGCCGCCGCCGCCGCTGCCTCCGCCTCCCGCCCGCCCCACCGACGAATGGGAGGCGCCGCCGCCGCTGCCCGGGGGACGCACCGTGCGCCTCCACGCCGGGTGGCTTGCTCCTAGGCTTGCCCGGGTACCACTCCCGGGCACCCAGCAAGGGAGGGAGCGGGTTGCCAGCTCCCGGTCGGGGATTCCGGGAGATTCCGGGGTGGAGGCTGGGGAGAGGGGGCAGGCGCTGCCGTTTTCGCCCTCCCCGGCCAGCAGGAAGGCAGGGAGAGGGATGCCAGCTCCCGGTCGGGGATTCCGGGGCGGAGGCTGGGGAGAGGGTGCACGCGCTGCCGTTTTCGCCCTCCCCGGCCACCAGGGACGGAGGTAGAGGGTTGCCAGCTCCAGGTCGGGGATTCCGGGAGAACCCAGGGCGGCGCCTGGGTGAGGGAGAGGGGCACGCACTTCCATTTTCTCGGGGGAGGGCCGGGCACCAGGAAGGGAGGGAGAGGCCTGCCAGCTCCCGGTCGGAGATTCCGGGAGATTCCGGGGTGGCGCCTGGGTGGGGGAGAGGGGACACGTACTTCCATTTTCTCCCTCCCCGGCCACCAGGAAGGGAGGGAGAGGCCTGCCAGCTCCCGGTCGGAGATTCCGGGAGATTCCGGGGTGGCGCCTGGGTGGGGGAGAGGGGACACGTACTTCCATTTTCTCCCTCCCCGGCCACCAGGAAGGGAGGGAGAGGCCTGCCAGCTCCCGGTCGGAGATTCCGGGAGATTCCGGGGTGGCGCCTGGGTGGGGGAGAGGGGACACGTACTTCCATTTTCTCCCTCCCCGGCCACCAGGAAGGGAGGGAGAGGCCTGCCAGCTCCCGGTCGGAGATTCCGGGAGATTCCGGGGTGGCGCCTGGGTGGGGGAGAGGGGACACGTACTTCCATTTTCTCCCTCCCCGGCCACCAGGAAGGGAGGGAGAGGCCTGCCAGCTCCCGGTCGGAGATTCCGGGAGATTCCGGGGTGGCGCCTGGGTGGGGGAGAGGGGACACGTACTTCCATTTTCTCCCTCCCCGGCCACCAGGAAGGGAGGGAGAGGCCTGCCAGCTCCCGGTCGGAGATTCCGGGAGATTCCGGGGTGGCGCCTGGGTGGGGGAGAGGGGACACGTACTTCCATTTTCTCCCTCCCCGGCCACCAGGAAGGGAGGTAGAGGGTTGCCAGCTCCCGTTCAGGGATTCCGGGATATTCCGGGGTGGCACCTGGGTGGGGGAGAGGGGCACGCATCTTCCATTTTCTCGGGGGGGGGGCGAGCACCAAGAAGGGAGGTAGAGGGTTGCCAGCTCCCAGTCAGGGATTCCGGGAGAACCCGGGGTCTGGCCTGGGTGGGGGAGAGGGGGCACGCGCTTCCGTTTTCTCCCCCTCCCGACCACCAGGGAGGGAGGGAGAGGGTTGCCAGCTCCAGGTCGGGAGATTCCGGGGTGGCGCCTAGGTGGGGGCAAGAGGGGAACACGCTCCCGTTTTTCACTCGGGGAACTGATCCCCGTAGTCTGAAGAGGAGCTGGAACCCGGGGGGGGGGGGTTTAAAGCTTAGAGTCTCACCGGATGGTGAGACTTCCCAGGTCTCTCCTGGCCACCCATCCGGAGTGGGGGGTAGAGTAGCCAGCCTGGGGAAGGCGGGGACCTCCATGGGGTACAAGGCCAGGCAGGCCCAGAACATTTCGGTTGGGGGGGGGGCACTGGGAAATCCTGCGGGGCACAAAGGAAAGGCTCAACCAACAAGGTTTTCAAAAAAAAACAACCCTTGACTTTCTGTCTCCCCACAACTTGTCTCCCTACAACTCAGGGGGCCGAAGAATAAGCGACACCCCCCCTCCTTCTAGCAGCTCACCAGCAGCCTTGCAAAGCCAGCGGGCACTGGTGGAGGGGGTCCAAACAAAGTGAGCCACAGGTCTCCTGGGGGCTGGGATGATGAACACCTGGAATTCACGGCCACAGGAATTGGTGGCAGCTACAAGCATGGACGGCTCCAAGAGGGAATTGGATAAGCACATGGAGCAGAGGTCCATCAGTGGCTATATAGCCATAAGGTATAGACAGGGACTCTGGGGCAAGGGATGCTCTGTCTTCTTGGTGCTTGGAGGGGGGACAACAGTGGGAGGGCTTCTAGTGTCCTGGCCCCACTGCTGGACCTCCTCAGGGCACCTGGTATTTTTGGCCACTGTGTGACACAGAGTGTGGGACTGGATGGGCCTTTGGCCTGATCCAACACTGGCTTCTCTTATGTTCTTATGTTGTTTTTAATGCATTTGCTTAAGAAAGCTGCTTTTTGTCAAAGGTCAAACGGGGAGGGGAGAGGCAGTTGGGATGTCAGGTAAGGGCACGGCTGGGGGCAGCAGGAGATGTGGGGCCCAAGCCATGGGTGACGGGGCACGTGGCCTGAAGTGCCCCTCCGTGGCTAGGTGCCTGTGCAGACCTCGCTCAAAGCATCCATTTTCTCCAGGGGGACGATTTATTTAGTGTGGAGATGAGCTTGATTTGAATTTGAATTTCGCCCTAAGTAACACTCAAGACCTGGTAAGAGATGTAAAAGTGATTGCACCGCTTGGGAACAGTGATCATAATGTTGTTGAGTTCAACATTTGTACAAATAGGGAATTGGCCAAAAAGACTCACACAACCACTTTTAACTTCTAAAGGGGTAACTTCTCTGATATGAGGGGGCATGTGGGGAGGAAACTGAAAGGAAAAGTAGAAAGGGTCAAAACCATTGGGGAAGCTTGGAAACTATTTAAAACTACGATCCTAGAAGCTAAAAAAAATATATATATTCCGCAGGTTAGGAAAGGCACAAACAGGTATAGGAAAAAGCCTGCATGGTTAACAAACAAAGTAATGGAAGCTGTAAAAGGTAAAAAGGATTCCTTTAAGCAGTGGAAAGCTAGTCACAGTGAGGGTGATAAAACGGAACACAGGCTATGGCAAATAAAATGCAAGTCTGTGGTCAGGCAGGCAAAAAGGGAATATGAGGAGCATATTGCAAAAAACGTAAAAACCAACAAGACTTTCTTCAAATACATTAGAAGCAGGAAACCAGCCAGGGAGGCAGTGGGGCCCTTGGATGACCAAGAGATAAAAGGAGTACTATAAATCCAATCTCTTCTTCTTCTTCTTCTTCTAAACATGCCTGGGATCCCTGCCCGATCTTCTTCAGGGGCACCTGGAGAAGATCGGGCAAGGAACCCAGTCTTGCTCGCATGCCTGCCCTTTGTCAGGGGGTGTGGCATATGCAAATGAGTTCTGCAAATGAGCTCCTGCACCTCCTTTTTTACAACATGACCCCTGCCCTGGAGAAAAAATGAGAATTTTGGAGGATGCACTCAATGGCACCATCCCCTGACATGGTCCTTCCCATCCCCAAACCCCGCCTCCCAATCTCCCAAGAGTTTCCCAACCACGAGTTGGCAACCCTGTTGCAGACCCCCCACCTCCCCTGGTAGCTTAGGTACTTGCTAGCCTTACTTAGGTGCGTGTTAACCTTACCTTGTTATTTTGGACTTTGCATATCTTAAACATCATCATGTTACAAGGTAATATCCCTGGCTGTAAGTCTGAACCCGACACACCATTCCAGTGTATTTGAAAAAGTGTGCCTTGCACGCGAAAGCTCATACCTTGAATAAACCTTTGTTGGTCTTAAAGGTGCTCCACTGGACTCTGAATATGTTCTCTTGCTTCCGAGCAACACGGCTGACCACCTGGATTAACCTGTGGGGAGTGGATAAACTGGTTGGTGCCCGCTTCTCAGCGGCACAGAATTCTTTGTCCATCCATTAGGCAGCTTGAAAGCAAAGAGTGCCGTATAAGTCAAAAGGCCGCACGGATCCTACATCACCCCAAGAGAAGTCTGTCTAGAAGCAAGCATTGTGAGGCCTGTGGTTGGCACCAGCAAGAACTAGCCAGTGTTGTCTCGTGAACAGAGTGGCAGAATTAGGACCTCGGGTGACCTGAGTTGAAATCTCCCACATCTGCCATGGGGTGACCTTGGGCCTGTCACAAACTCTCGGTCTGGCCTATCTCACAGGGTTGTTGTGAGAAAATAGAAGAAGAAGAAGAGGAGGAGGAAATTGGATGTATACCCTGCCCTTCACTACCTGAAGGAGTCTCAGAGCAGCTTACAGTCGCCTTGCCTTCCTCTCCCCACAACAGACACCCTGTGAGGTGGGCGGGACTGAGAGAGCTCTGAGAGAACTTGTGACTGACCCAAGGTCACCCAGCTGGCTGCATGTGTAGGAGTGGGGAATCAGATGAGAGTCTGCTGCTCTTAGTCACCACACCAAGCTGGCTGGAGGAGGGGAGAGCAAAATTCTGAGCCGCTCTGAGTCCCAACTGGGAAGGAAAGCGGGATACAAATCAGTAAATGCAGAAATGAATGCAAGTGCACGCCTCCCTGGAGATCCTCAGTAAGATCAGAACACTGAAGGCCACCAAGGAGCCCTCTGTGCAGCAGAGGCCGCAGCCGGGGACTCTGCCCGGCTTCCTTTAAGTGCTCCCTTTGGCAGAAATCAGGTTTCTCTGGGACAGGTACCAATTGTAAGGCTAGGGACGCCTCACCTCTCGGCCTGGAAACAGGCACAGATGCCTTGACATCAGAAGAACTGGGTAGCACCACCATCTGCAGGTTCAAAGCAATGGTATTCCCAGTAGTCATGTATGGCTGCGAGAGTTGGACTATAAGGAAGGCCGAGCGCCGAAGAATAGATTATTTTGAACTATGGTGCTGGAGAAGACTCTTGAGAGTCCCTCCTTGGACTGCAAGGAGATCCAATCAGTCAATCCGAAAAGAAATCAACCCTGACTGTTCCCTGGAAGGCCAGAGACTGAAACTGAAGCTCAAATACTTTGGCCGCCACCAAATGAGAAGGGAGCCCTCACTGGAGAAGACCCTGATGCTGGGAAAGACTGAAGGTCAAAGAAGACGGGGACGGCAAAGGATGAGATGGTTAGACAGTGTCATAGATGCAATGAACATGAAGTTGAGCCAACTTCAGAGGACGGCGGAAGCCAGGAAGGCCTGGCGTGACCTGGTCCATGGGGTCGCGAGGAGTCGGACTCAACTGTGCGACTGAACAACAACCATCTGCATGCAACGGGAAGCAGAGGGGATCAATTCGCACGTCCCCCGGCTTCAGTACAGCACCGGGGGGCATCGGCACCTCTCTCCGTCGGTCATCACCCTTTGGTTTGGGGCTTTGCTATGACCAATGTGGATATATCCTAGGGCTTACAGTGACCCTATGAACGAATGACCTCCAAAGCGTCCTACCATTCACAGCCTTTCTCAGGTCTTGTGAATGGAGGGCCTTTGTGGCTTCCTTGACTTGAGTCCGTCCATCTCTTGTTGGGTCTTCCTCTTTCTCTGCTGCCTTCCGCTCAACCCAGCATGATTGTCTTTTCCAGGGTCTCTTCTATGCCCAGAATAGCCTCAGTTTGGTCACTGAAGTTTCTAGAAAGATCTGGGAGCCACTGATTTCTCTCTTCGGGGCTCTGTGGTCTCCGTGAACCTCTCCTCCATCACCACGTTTCAGACGAACCAAGTTTCTTCCTGTCAGCTTTCTGCATTAGAACAGAGCCTGGGTCCAGTGGCACTTTTAAGACCCACAACGTTTTATTCTGGGTCTAAGCTTGTGTCGGCATGCACACTTGTGCACGCACATGAAACCATGTTCCCAGAATTAAACATTGTGGGTGCCACTGGACCAAATTTTGTTCTGCCGCTTCAGAACAACGTGGCTCCCTACCTAAACTTTCTTCATTGTCCAAATCTCACACCCATACATAGTAATGGGGACTGTAGCAGGCCGGGCCTGCGTTAGCTGGCGGGCCCCACTCTGCCCACCCCTCCTTTGCCTGGCCTGGCACCTGAAGGGGCCGTTTCACCCCACCGCCTCAGGGTACTGCGGCCACCACTGTCGCTGGCTTGGGCTCTGGTTCGATGGGACAGCCTCCTAACCTCCCTCCGGCATCCCTAGGAGACTGCCTCGGGGCTTCCCATGGATCTTTGAGGCTCCCCTGGAGAGTTGGCAAGTGGCCATTTTAACACTTTTCTCCTCCCTAGGGATCCCCTGACCCACTCCTCGCCTTTCCAAGTGGCTGGGGGAACTATGTGGTACAGAGGGGCTTCATTCCTTCAACCACCAAAGGATTTATTTAAAACTCATATATATACACATACATACACACATACTATACTCTCTCTCTCTCTCTCTCTCTCTCTCTCTCTCTCTCTCTCTCTCTCTCTCTCTCTCATATATATGTATATAGCCACACTGGCTAAGATCTTTGTCTTGGGCACACAAGATAAAACATTTGTCTAACCACACAGTTTAGACACAACTTGTTTCTTTGCCATACAGACTCTTACAAAACTTTTAGAGTCACACAGACTCTCTTCAAAGCTCTTCCACACTTTACTTCAAACACACACACACACACA
>NW_015173807.1:94093-104420 GCF_001447785.1 Gekko japonicus
ACACGTACTATATATATATATATATATATATATATATATATATACACACACACACACACACATACTATACCATACACACACACACACGCACACACACACACATATATATATGGTAGTTCAGCAGTTCAAGACCTGAGTGTGCCGCATAACGGAGTGAGCTCCCGTCTGTAGCTCCAGCTCCTGCCAACCTAGCAGTTCGAAAGCAAGAAATTGCAAGTAGATAAATAGGTACCGCTTCGGTGGGAAGGGAATAGCGTTCCAAGCGCCTTGGTGTTTAGTCATGCCGGCCACATGACCACGAAAACGTCTTCGGACAGTGCTGGCTCTTCGGCTTGGAAACGGAGATAAGCACCGCAACCCTAGAGTCGGATTCGACTGGCTTTCGAGCAAGGGAACCTTTACCTTTACTTACCTCAGAAGTGAACGGAAGAAACAAAAAAAATAACAACATTGACAAAAGTGCTTCATTGCTCTCCCTCCTCTAAACTCAGGCCCTGTCAAGGTAGTGTGAGGGCAGGTGCATTCCTTCGTCACTCTGGAGTAAGATGGACAAACAGGTCCCCCCTAATATCTTCCGTCTCTGGGCTGGGAACAGGGCCGTACCTGTCTCTGTCTCTTGCAGAGCGATTCTCTGACTGACTGGCTTTTTTTGCCCCCAAATTCGGTAATATCAACAGCCATTCCCACCAGGAACCGGCTCTCCCTCCTGCAGCATTTTGGGGCAGGTCTCCTCATCACCATGATGGATTTCCTGTCCTCTCTAGGGCGTTGCCGGGGGTGTGTGTGGAGATGAGGAGAGTAGGCCGAGGCCTGCCTAAAGTTTGGTCTCCTCTCATCCAGCCCACGGGAAGTTAAATCCCCCCCCCACAAAAGGGCTTACTGTGGCATGAGTTACCTTGGCCTCTGTCACCAGTGATGTTGTGGAGGTCATTAGTTCATTCCGTTGCCATGAGTCTGGAGCGACACGTAACGCACACCAGTGTTCCCTCTAAGCTGAGTTAGTGTGAGCGAGCTCACAGTTTTTTAGCCTCCGGCTCACCCATTTTTGTCTTAGCTCAGGAAGGATGGCTCCGGAGCAAACTAATTGATGCAGCAGCCAAATTGTTCGCTCACAACTTTAATGCCAGTAGCTCACAAAGTAGAACTCCACAGCTTAGAGGGAACATTACACCCCCTGCCCGAAAGGAAGCTGCTGCCTTCAGTGGCCCAGCGCTGAGGAGCTCGGGGGTGGTTCTTGCATGCATACGGTTTCCAGGCTCAAACCTTATAGTTTTCCTCCCCTCACTCTGAAAGAAATTACTCCCCACCTTAAAAAATAAAACCCAACTGGCATGGACAGGTGCAATCCCAATACATTTACAGGTATGCACAGGTGAGGCTTCCAGTTTGGTGTAGTGGTTAAGTGCGCGGACTCTAATCTGGGAGAGCCGGGTTTGACTCCCCACTCCTCCACTTGCACCTGCTGGATGACCTTGGGCAAGCCATAGTTCTGACAAGAGCTGTTCTTAAAAAAGAGCAGTTTCTGTCAGAGCTCTCTCAGCCCCACCTACCTCACAGGCAGTGTTCCCTCTAAGCTGAGTTAGTGTGAGCTAGCTCACAGTTTTTTAGCCTCTGGCGCACACCTTTTTTGTCTTTGCTCAGGAAGGATGGCTCCAGAGCAGACTAATCTATGCAGTAGCCAAATCACTTGCTCACAGCTTGAACGCCAGCAGCTCACAAAGTAGAATTTTTGCTCACAAGACTACACAGCTTAGAGGGAACATTGCTCACAGGGTGTCTGTTGTGGGGAGGGGAAGGGAAAGGAGTTTGTAAGCCACTCTAAGACACCTTTGGGTGGTGAAGGGTGGGGTATAAATCCAATCTCTTCTTCTTCTTTTACCTCACAGGGTGTCTGTTGTGGGGAGGGGAAGGGAAAGGAGTTTGTAAGCTGCTCTGAGACACCTTTGGATAGTGAAGGGTGGGGTATAAATCCAATCTCGTCTTCTTCTTCTGACAGCAGCACATGTGAAAGGGATCTGGGCGTTCTGGTTGATCACAAGCTAAACATGAGCCTGCAGTGCAATGTGGCTGTGAAGAAAGCGAATGCAACCTTAGGATGCATGAACAGAAGAAGCCTTGTGTCCAGATCACGGGAGGTGGTAGTTCCACTCTGTTCTGCGATGGTCAGGCCTCACCTGGAGTCCTGTGTCCAGTTTTGGGCACCACATTTGAGGAAGGATGTTGACAAGCTCGAGCGTGTCCAGAAGAGGGTGACCAGGATGGTGAGAGGGTTGGAATCCAAGTCTCATGAGGAAAGGCTGGAAGAGTTGGGTCTGTTTAGCCTGGGAAAGAGAAGGCCTAGAGGAGACGTGATTGCCGTCTTCAAGTATTTGAAGGGCTGTCATGTAGAAGATGGAGCGGATCTATTCTCTCTTGCTCCGGATTGCAAGACTAGCTCTAATGGGTGGAAATTACAAGGGAGTCGTTACCGGCTAAATATCAGGAGAAACTTCCTAACTGTCAGAGTGGTTGAGCAGTGGAACAGACTGCCTCGGGAGCTGGTGGATGCTCCTTCGCTGGACGTTTTCAGCGGAGGCTGAACGACCATCTTTCGGATATGTTGTAGGTATGTAGGGCTGTCTTTCGGCTGTGCTCCTGCAGAGGGCAGGGGGTTGGACTAGATGACCTGTAAGGTCCCTCCCAACTCTAACATTCTATGATTCTATCCACTGAGGCACACTCTTGGTCTTTCAAGGACAGCATGGTCTCCACTGGCAGCAGCCATGGGGAGTGGGGGAGATGCAGGTAGAGGCTTTTCCAATCACATGCTGCCTCGTCCTTTTAGCTGGAGATGCCATAGGATTAACCCAAGACCTGATGCATCGGCCCAGGCCAGATCTGACCTTCTCAGAAGCTAAGCAGCCTCAGCCCTGGTTAGTATTTGGATGAGAGACCATTGAAGAATTTCAGGGCCAGTAGGCAGAGGCAGGCAGCGGCAAACCACTTCTTGGTGTAGTGGGTAAGAGCGGCGGACTCTGATCGGTGAGAACTGGGTTTGATTCCCCACTCCTCCTCCACGTGCAGCTGCTGGCATGACTTTGGGTCAGTCACAAGCTTTCTCAGAGCTGTTCTCTCCCCAGCAGTCCTCGAAAGAGCTCCCTCAGCCCCACCTACCTCCCAGGGTGTCTGTTGTGGGGAGGGGAAGGGAGAGGAGTTTGTAAGCCGCTCTGCGACTCCTTCAGGTAGTGAAGGGCCATGGGGTAGAAATCCAATCTGTTCTTCTTCTTCTTTTTCATCTCTCCCCTGACCTGACTAGAGTGATCTCATCAGGTGTCAAAAGCTAAGCAGGGTCAGCTCTGGTTAGTCCTTGGATGGGAGGCCATCAAGGAGATCCAAAATAACTGTGCAGAGGCAGGTAATGGCACGCCAGCTCTGTTTGTCTGATCTGACCTGGATGTCTTGGGCTAGCCCAACCTCATCAGATCTCGGAAGCTAAGCAAGGAAAGAACAGGTAGAGAAAGAGGTACTTTTCTCCCTTTCTCACAATACAAGAACTCCTTGTGGGCACTCCATGAAATCGCTGAGCGGTCGGGTTAGAAGGGATAAAAGGAAGTACTTCTTCATCCAAAGAGTGATGAACACATGGAATTCACGGCCACAGGAAGTGGTGGCGGCTACAAGCATGGACGGCTTCAAAAGGGAATTAGATAAGCATATGGAGCAGAGGTCCATCAGTGGCTATTAGCCACAAGGTATAGATAGGGGCTCTGGGGCAAGTGATGCTCTGTCTTCTTGGTGCTTGGGGGGGGGGTCAACAGTGGGAGGGCTTCTAATGTCCTGGCCCCACTGCTGGACCTCCTGATGGCACTGGTATTTCTGGCCACTGTGTGACACAGAGTGTTGGACTGGATGGGCCTTTGGCCTGATCCAACATTGGCTTCTCTTACGTTCTTATGTTAAGGTCAGCCCTGGTTCGTACTTGGGTGGGAGACAGAGGCAGGCGAGGGCAAACCACCTCTGTTCGTCGCTTGCCTTGAAAACCCTATATGGTCACCACCAAAGCTCCCTCTCCACTCTGGAGTCTTGTGAGCAAAAATGCTACTTTGTGAGCTACCACCATTAAAGTTGGGAGCGAGCGATTTGGCTACTGCATTAAATTAGTTTGCTCTGGGGCCATCCCTTCCTGAGCGAAGGCAAAAACGTGTGAGCTAGAGGCTAAAAACTGTGAGCTAGCTCACACTCACTCAGCTTAGAGGGAACACTGGCCACCAGAAATCAGCTATGACTTGATGGCCCTTTCCACCATAACCACCACCCACTCCTGCATTAACCGTGCCGGGAACCTCCAAAGCACATGCTCTGCCACTGAGCCATGGCCCCTCCCTAACTAAAGCTGAGCTGGTTTCTGGGCCCATGGCTTCCTTTGCGCCGAGTCTGTGCAGTGGCTTTTGCATGTCTGGGGAAGCCATTGCTTTCCCAGGCCTATTTTAGGGTGGTGAGTCAACTTCCACCGACTGATCTGGCGTGCATACTCATGCGAGTTCCTTCTCGACACCCCCAGTAAAATGGCACAGAGGCTGCTTTTCTCTTCCTGACTAGCTGACACGACTCCCTGTGTAGTGGCAAAAAGCACTCCTTAGTGTTATGACTCTGTTTTTCAGGAGGCCTTTGATATTCACTGGCTGTCTCAAATGTATGGGATCTTTAGGCCTCCATGGTGTGTGGCCAGTGCTCCCTCTCAGCTGTGGAGTCTTGTGAGCAAAAATTCTACTTTGCGAGCTACTGGCATTAAAGCTGTGAGCGAGCAGATTGGCTACTGCATAAATGAGTTTGCTCTGGAGCCATTCTTCCTGAGCGGAGGCAAAAATGTGTGAGCTGGAGGCTAAAACACTGTGAGTAGCTCACACTCACTCAGCTTAGAGGGAACACTGGTTGTGTGCTCCCTCTAAGCTGTGGAGTCCTGTGAGTAAAATTTGACTTTGTGAGCTACTGGCGTGAAATATACTGGGTTCGAGACATGTATAGTGATCAGCTCATGTTTTATTGTGATAACAGCTCAACTAAAACACAAACTAGCAAGACCAGAGCCCTGCTTAAATTCGTACCCATACCCCACACATACACACTACCTGTGATAGATTATTTACAGAGGCACTCCTGGGTGATAGGTTCGTCCCAGGATCCTAGCAGTCTATTGTTCTGTGACCCCAAGCTGGGTCTGTCGGGGTTAGGCTCAGTACACAACATGGCATTAAAGCTGTGAGCTTTAATGGAAGGGGGCTTCCAGTGTCCTGGCCCCACTGGTGGACCTCCTGATGGCACCTGGTATTTTTGGCCACTGTGTGACACAGAGTGTTGGACTGGAGTGGCCACTGGCCTAATCCAACATGGACTTCTCTTATGTTCTTATGTTAAGGGCAGAGGTCCATCGGTGGCTATTAGCCACAAGGTATAGACAGGAACTCTCGGTCTGGGGCAAGGGAAGCTCTGTATTCTTGGTGCTTGGGGGGGGGGTCAACAGTGGGAGGGCTCCTAGTGTCCTGGCCCCACTGCTGGACCTCCTGAGGGCACCTGGTATCTTTGGCCACTGTGTGACACAGAGTGTTGGATTGGTTGGGCCTTTGGCCTGATCCAACATTGGCGTCTCTTATGTTCTTATGTAGCTTTTCTCCTGCAGACCAGCATGGACGCCCCCTGGAACACTCATTCCCTCAGCGGCTTTTCCACACTCCACGGGCACCTAAGTCTGGCCTTGTGTGGGAGTCTCTGCTGATCCGATCCGTTCTCCTCCATCTCCCAGCTTCCCGTTTGGTTGACATTGGTTGGTCAGCCTCTGCTGCAGTTGCTGGGCAACCGGAAGTTCATCTCATCTCCACAACGGAGGAAGCAGCTGTTGGAAAGGCCGGGGGTAGCCTGGTGGGTTAGTGAAGGCCTGCCAGGAATGAGGATGGGGACAGGCGTTGAGTAGGACTAAACAAAAGGTAAGGAAGAAGGATGGTCAAGTCCCAGGTAAAGTCCAGACGTTACGGCTCGGCGAAGAGCATCGGCTTTGCCTGCAGAAGGTCTTCCGTTCGATCCCCCTCATCTCCCCTTGAAAGGACCAGATGGTGGCTGATGTGGAAGACCTCAACTGCACATCCTGTAGAGACGCTGCCAGCCTGCGTAAACAAGGCCTTGATGGATTGATGGTCTGATTCGTAGAATCACAGAATCATAGAGCTGGAAGGGACATCTAGGGACATCTAGTCCAACCCCCTCCACAATGCAGGAAATTCACAAATACCTCCCCCCCACACCCCCAGTGACCGCTGTTCCATGCCCAGAAGATGACAAAAAACCTCCAGGATCCCTGGCCAAATTGGCCTGGATAAACTTTGCTTCCTGACCCCAAAGTGGCAATCGGCATTTCCCTGGGCGTGTAAGAAAAGGGCCACGAGAACTAAGCACTGAGGCAACCCTTCCTGCCCTCCCCTCTCTCTCTTTTTTTTTAAACAATTTTTATTTAGGATATCATCACTCAAAATCAACATTTATAATACATTTTTATCCTACCCTCCTCCCTCCCCCCCCGGCATGGCTTCCCACAGTGCTACAACCTCCTGCAAAATTCTTAAATTCCTTCTTCCTTCCCTTTATCATTATAAGTTCAATAGGTAACTAATCTCTTCATATATAAATTTCTCTGTTTCTTATTCCATATTGTTAAACTTTAACACTCAATAATTATTAAAGCAAAATAATTTGTCTCTTACATCCCAATTCTTCTCTAAATAGTCTTTTAAATCTTTCCAATCTGCTAAAAAGTCTTCTGCTTCCATATTGTTAAGTTTTCTTGTCATCTTGTCCATTTCAACCATAAAAAGTAATTTTTTAATCCAATCTCCAATCTCCGGGACTTTATCTTGCTTCCAACTTTGAGCATATGTCATTCTGGCAGTTGTAATCATATACCACATCGGTGTCCTTTTTGCCACATTGACCTCTTCCATTTTTAGTCCCAAAAGTAAAATTTCTGGTTTTTTCTTAAATTTACATTTCACAATTTTTCCATTTCTGCATGAATCTCAACCCAATTTTTTTTTGCTTTTTCACAAGTCCTTAACCTTTTTGCACTTCCAACATTTGTTTGACATATTAGTATTCATATTAGCAATCTTTTTTGGTGTCATATACGATCTATACATCATCTCATAACAATTTTTTTTTGTTATTACATGTTGATATTTTCAGTGCATTTTCCCATAAATATTCCCAAAATGACATCATTATTTCTTTATTCATATTTAGCACCCATATTACCATTTGGTGTGGGTGTCAACATGGCAAATGGGGTTCAGTGTGGCCAAGTGCAAGGTGATGCACATTCGAGCCAAAAATCCTAAATATAAATACACATTGATAGGGTCTGAACTGGCAGAGACTGATCAAGAGAGAGATCTTGGAGTCATAGTAGACACTTTCCCTATGAGGAAAGGTTAAGGCGCTTAGGGCTCTTTAGCTTGGAGAAACGACGACTGAGGGGTGACATGATTGAGGTTTATAAGATTATGCATGGGAAAGAGCAGGTAGAGAAAGAGGGACTTTTCTTCCTTTCTCACAATACAAGAACTCGTGGGCACTCCATGAAATTGCTGAGCGGTCGGGTTAGAACGGATAAAAGGAAGTACTTCTTCACCCAAAGAGTGATTAACACATGGAATTCACTGCCACAGGAAGTGGTGGCGGCTACAAGCATGGACGGCTTCAAAAGGGAATTAGATAAGCATATGGAGCAGAGGTCCATCAGTGGCTATTAGCCACAAGGTATAGATAGGGGCTCTGGGGCAAGTGATGCTCTGTCATCTTGGTGCTTGGGGGGGGTCAACAGTGGGAGGGCTTCTAATGTCCTGGCCCCACTGCTGGACCTCCTGATGGCACCTGGTATTTCTGGCCACTGTGTGACACAAGAGTGTTGGACTGGATGGGCCTTTGGCCTGATCCAACATTGGCATCTCTTATGTTCTTGTGTTCTTACAAGCTCTCCCTCCTCTGTGAGGGGAGATCTGTGCATCCCCCCCCCCCAATAGCTAGCAATCCAAAACAGTCCAGTGGAGCCTGAGCGGTGGGTGTTGCCTTCTGACACACTTCCGGTGATGTCAGGGGGTGTGGCGTATGCAAATAAGTTATGCTAATGAGTTATGATAATGTGCTCCTGCGCCTCTTTTTCTACGAAATGACCCCTGCACGCGTGTATTCTACAAAGCAATGTGCCTGGCTTGCTACCAGGTTCCCAGCCCCTGGCATGCCTCGGCCGTGCAGACTGCCTGTTCAGAGCATCACTCGCGGAACCACCTGTTCATCACGCTGCGACTCTTCTCGGTCAATCAATCAATGGAAATGTGTTGTGCAAATGGCAGGCCATCACGAGGAGAACAGAAAAACAGTCAAATACAATTATGTCCAGAAAACTTCATTAGACAATGCCTATAAAATTGATAAACTAACTTGCTTCGTCGTGGAGGTAATCCATCATATTTCCAGCAAGAGATGGGGGCGGGGGGTGCCGAACAAAATGATATGTGTGGAGCATAGGCCTGCCAATCTCCAGGTCGCACCTGGAGATCTGCTGCTATTACAGTTGAGCTCCTGGGGAGGTAGATCGGCTCCCCTGGAGAAACAAGGCTGCTTTGGAGGGTTGACTTTATGGCATTAAACCCCTATGAAGTCCCTCCCCAGGTTCCAACCCCAAAATCTCCAGGTATTTCTCAATCCAGAGTTGGCAACCCTAGTTGGTGACCCTAGAGCCAGTTTGGTGTAGTGATTAAGTGTGTGGACACTAATCTGGGACAACCGTGTTTGATTCCCTACTCCTTTACATGCAGCTGCTGGATGACCTTGGGCAAGCCGTAGTTCTTTCAGAGCTTACGGTCTCCTTTCCCTTCCTGCCTGTGAGGTAGGCGGGGCTGAGAGAGCTCTCTCGAGGACTGCCTTTGAGAGAACAGCTCAGAGAGAACTTGTGACTGACCCAAGGTCACGCCAGCAACTGCATGGGGAGGAGAGGAGAATCAAACCCGGGCCCCCCAGATTAGAGCCTGCGCTCTTAACCACGACACCAGACTCACTGCCAGAGGTGAAACTCCCGGGGTCAGAAGCAGTGTTCCCTCTAAGCTTAGTTAGTGTGAGTGAGCTCACAGGTTTTTCACCTCCGGCTCACACATTTTTGCCTTAGCTCAGGAAGGATGGCTCCGAGCAAACTCATTGATGCAGTAGCCAAATCACTCGCTCACAACTTTAATGCCAGTAGCTCACAGAGTAGAATTTTTGCTCACAAGACTCCACAGCTTAGAGGGAACATTGCAGAAGTAGCCCTCGGTTAGTGAGTCCTCCCACCCCTGCAGTGCAGGCCTGTAGCTGGGAGATGGCTTCAACTGCCAAACAAAACCGTGGAGATTCGGCCTATGGAAAGAAAGAGAAGGCCCTGCTTTCTCCCCCACCCCACCCCAGATGAGTGACAAATGATGCAGGCTGGAGAGAGACAACCTGTCAGTGTTTGTGAGGAGAAGGGCATCTGGTGGCCGGCCAGCCGGTTTAACCGTCCTAGAAGGCCTTCAGCCAAGATACCTGGCGCCTGTTGACCTGCTGGCTGGCTTCTCCCTTCATGCTGTCACTCAGAGCTGCTGCTCAGCGTCTCTTAGACTGGTGACTAACAACAGGAGCCGAGTGCCCAGATGGCGGGACGACATTGCTCTGTTCTTTTCGAAGCCGCTCGGGCTTCATCTGGAGCAGGATTCCCCAACACGGCGCCCGGGGGCAGCAACACCTTTCCTGGTGCCTGCTGTCAGGCTTAAGATAGTGGGCAGCAACGCTCCCTCCGAGCTGTGGACTCCTGTGAGCGAAAAATGCCACTTTGTGAGCTACTGGCATTAAAGTTGTGACTCGCAGTGTTCCCTCCAAGCTGAGTGAGTGTGAGCCAGCTCACAGTTTTTTAGCCTCCGGCTTGCACATTTTTGTCTCCGCTCAGGAAGGAGGGCTCCAGAGCAAACTGATTTGTGCAGGAGCCAAATCGCTCGCTCACAACTTTAATGCCAGTAGCTCACAAAGTAGAATTTCGGCTCACAGGACTCCACAGCTTAGAGGGAGCATTGGTTGGGAGCGCGAGCGATTTGGCTGTTGGCAAAAGCAGTTTGCTCTGGAGCCGTCCTTCCTGAGTGGTGACAAAAATGTGTGAGCCGGAGGCTAAAAAACTGTGAGCTACCTCACACTTAGTTTAGAGGGAAGAAGAAGAAGAAGAAGAAGAAGAAGAAGAAGAAGAAGAAGAAGAAGAAGAAGAAGAAGAAGAAGAAGAAGAAGAAGAAGAAGAAGAAGAAGA
>NW_015173807.1:104513-116036 GCF_001447785.1 Gekko japonicus
GCGGCTTACAAACTCCTTTCCCTTCCCCTCCCCACAACAGACACCCTGTGAGGTGGGTGGGGCTGAGAGAACTCTGACACAAACTGCTCTTTTTCAAGGACAGCTGTGCCAGAGCTTGTGACTGACCCAAGGTCACATCAGCAGGTGCAAGTGGAGGAGTGGGGAATCAAACCCGGTTCTCCCAGATTAGAGTCCACACACTTAACCACGACACCAAACTGGAACACTGGTGGGCAGTGATACGTGGGGCTTTTGTCCAGCAGGGCTTTCGATTTGCATGCAGAAGACAATGTCCATTTCAAAAGGCATCCTGCTCCATAGAGCTTCTACCGGAAATTTTGGAGAATAACTCTTGGCGTCAAGCATGACCTCCCTCCCTGATATTTTTTGGCTGGCTCCGCCTGTTGTGGCAGCCATTTTGTAGTTGCGCCCCTCACCAACTAGCATTTTCCACTCAATCTCCATGCTGCTAGCCTGAGTAACCCTGGTTGTGGGTGCCTTGTAGGCCCTTGGGACAGCAAATCCTCCCTTAGTGGCAGGCTCCACGGGTCTGATCTGGAGTATCTGACCGGGTCTAGGTGGAAGGATGTCAACACGCTAGCGTTTTCCCAGAGGATGGTAAGGGACATGAAGACCAAGCCCTAGGAGGAAAGGTTGAAGGAACTGGGCATGTCTAGCCTGGAGAAGAGAGCAGTCCAGTGTGCAGTTCTGGAGGCCTCACTTCAAAAAGGATGTGGCCAGAATGGAGCGGGTGCAGAGGAGAGCAAAGAGGATGATCAGAGGCCTGGAGACCAAGCCCTATGAGGAGAGAAGGAGGGGGAGGAAAAGAGGAGGAGGAGGAGGAGGAGGAGGAGATTGGATTTATACCCCGCCCTTCACTCGGAGTCTCAGACTGGCTGACAAACTCCTTTACCTCCCCCTCCCCACAACAGATACCCTGTGAGGCGGGTGGGGCTGAGAGAGCTCTGACAGAAACGGCTCTTTTTCGGGGACAGCTCTGACAGAACTACGGCTTGCCCAAGGTCATCCAGCCAGGTGCGAGTGAAGGAATGGGGAATCGAACCCGGTTCTCCCAGATTAGAGTCCGCGCACTTAACCACAACACCAAACTGGCCCTGGGAGGTGGTGAGCTCCCCCTCCCTGGCAGTCTTCAAGCAGCGGCTGGACAAACACTTTGTCAGGGATGGCTGATCCTGCATTGAGCAGGGGGTTGGACTAGATGGCCTTTATGGCCCCTTCCCACTCTAGGATTCTATGATCCCAAGGCTAAGGGAAGACATGACCTCTGTCTTCAAATATCTGAAGGCCTTTCGCGCACAAGACATAACAGATCCCTGGGCAGGGTGACAATGAAAAGCTAGAAATTATGAGGAAGGAGATTTCAACTAACATTTAGGAGAAATGTTCCCAAGAATAAGAGCTGTTCCATGGTGGAACAGAGCGTCTCAGAAGCTGGCGGATTGTCCTTCAGGTCTCTCAGCAGAGGCGGGGTGGCCATCCGTCAAGGACACGGGAGCTGGTTCTTCCAGCACTGAGAAGCCGTTCAGAATCAGCGAGCACCGAGACCTCTTCCAAATCTAGGACTCGAGGATGAACACTCTACCCACGCTGCAGCTGAGCATTTTAATTGCTGGCAGAGCCGGCTCCCGTCTACCTGAAATTAAGCACAGTGGCAGGGGTATCCCTTGAGTAAGGGCTGCAATTCCTAGAAATTCTGACAGGTAGGAATGGGTTTCTGACTGAAACTAATGGGAACTAATAACCAATCTAATAAAGAAAACCAGAACACAGAATGAAGATAATAAAAAGTATTAAAAACGCAGAGACTAAAATGAGGCTAAAGAATGTGCAACTCCCTAATCTCATTGCCATTGATCATAATAATGGTTATTATTGGTATTAGTCATAATAACGGCCATCATAATAATGATGCGTCTGACGCGGCTTGTCTTTTTGCATGATTGCCTCCTCCCCCGCCATCTACAGCTGTGCCGTGCTGTGAATTCACCAGGTGCAGCTTAGACACTTTGCTGCAATCCCTCTGCTTCCAGCAACTTCACTGGGACTGATTTCACACAAGAGCTGCGCCGCGGTCGCGCCTCCTTTTGCCCCGCTTCTATTGGTCAATTTCCCACTCGAAGCCGCGCAGCCGCATGTTAACCCGTGGCTTCGCCTGGTTTTCCCCGCGGTTTTGTGATCCTCAAAAAACAGGATCAGGAAACCGCGGGGAAAATTGGGTGAAGTCGCGGGTCAAAACGTGGCCACACGGCTTCGAGTGGGAAATTAACCAATAGAAGTGGGGCAAAGAGAGGCGCGACTGCGGCACAGCTCTTGTGCGAAATCGGTCTGGTTTAATTCCTATCGGCCCTGCATCTATCAAAGACACAGGAAGCCTGCTTGAGGAAGAAGAAGCTTTCTCTGCTTAAGGCAATGTTCAACTCAAGGGGCTTTGTACCACCTCTTCGGGTACTGCCTCTAATTAATATTCCACAAGCGCTTAGGATTCAATAACCGAATAACCGCAAAACGGTTGGTCCCGTCAAAGTTCTTTTTAAACGTGCCAAGTTAATTTAATTTCTTTCCAGTCTGAAATGGACGAGTTAATTTTGACCTTGCCACTCTGTCTTCTCCCAACTCCCCTGGTTGCCCTTTAGGGGAAAAAATGTGAATTGCCATTGATGAATTATTGCAAAATTAGGGAAGGCCTGAGGAAAAAAGCGAGAAGGAACTTGATGGATTGCAAGGCAGAGACTATTTTTGTGCGCTGGGAGCCCGATTAGCGAAAGAGAAAAGCAGGCTGTTAATTGCAGCCTGGGTTTTGTTAAGGTGGTTTCACTCTTGCTTTTGTGCGTTGCGTGTGAACGTTCCAGGAGTCCATTTTTAAAAGGCAGTTATAAACGTTTATGTCAATAATGGAATCGCAGAGGAATGGATTTCACTTCCATCTAAAGCACCCCGGCAAAGACAGCGGCGGCTGTCCACTACATCTCTCTGCCATATCTTACCCTTCCTCCATGAAGTTCACAGTTTTCTTCTAGTTTATCCCACAACAACCCTGTGGTGTAGGTTAGGCTGAGAAAGACTGACTGGCTGTGGGTTACCCAAGCCTAGCCACACATCAAGCGCTCCTCCACACGCAACCCTCCAGGAAGAACTGTTTTATTTTATTTTATTTATTTAATTATTTGCCGTCTGCCTTTCTTGCTGAGACTCAAGGTGGATTCCATAGTGCAGGGGTGGTCAAACTTTCTTAACGAAAGAGCCTGTCATGATCTGGGCTGTGAAAGTAGGGCCTAGCAGGCCCAGGGAGCCTGTGTAGCAGTGGGAGGAGGCCAGGCTTACAACTCCCAGAAGCCCCTGAGAGGTTTTGGAGCCAAATTGAGCCAATCACAGAGAAAGGAGACATAATAAAAGAGCTGGTACAGAGGAAGAGTTGTCCTTCTTCCTAGGGAACAGGGCCAGAAGAAAGAGACTGCTGCAGGGGAGAGACCCTCATCCTGAGGGAAGGGTGAGTAGTCTAAGGCCACTGGAGATAGTGAGCTAGGGATATATTTAGACGCGTTAGGGCTTTTGATTTCTTTTCTTTTCACCCACTTACTGTTATTATTCTGCACCTTGTTGTTTGACCTCCTATACAATAAACATTTCTCTTGTTTCACTTTGCCTGGTCCTCACGCCTGTTATTCGGCCAAAAGGGAGGTCGGAAGGACTTGGGAGGGTGCTCTGGGCCTTCTCAAGGGATCTTAAATCCAGAGTGGTGGCAGCGTCAGGTGACACCCCACATTGAGCCGTGACAGAGCCACATAGAATAAACGTCAGATGTTTGAGAGCCGCGAGACATGAACAAATATTACACATTTTTACTGGGGAAAATGCAGATTTGCTTTTTATTAACATTAAATGAGACTGGCAAAAATAATAACAAAAGTTGTAAAAGCAGATATTGATAATGATATTTATTTGTCCAATGATAATTTGTCCAATTAGAGGTAATGGTCAGGACTGCACAGAAGGAGAGGCAGGCAGGCTGTTGAAAGCAGCAGTTTGCTTATCTGCGAGACCGCCTCTCCCTCTATGACCCACAAAGGGCTTTATGATCTGCCAATCAACATCTTCTCATGCTCCCCGGTCCCAGGGATGTCCGTCTCACCTTTGTTTTAACCAAAATTTTTAAATTAATTTTTACATTATAACTTGAAAGAAAAAATTATCATTACACAGGTTACTTCACTTCAAGTTGCATAAACTCAAGTCAACTTCTCTTACAACTATAACTTTATGATATCAATGATTCACAAAGCCATATAATATCTTATTTATTTATTTATTTATGCTTTCGATGTATCCCGCTCGAACCCCGAGGGGTCTCTGAGCGGCTTACAGTTACTTTTTTTTAAATCCCTATCTATGGCCACACATAGTCAGGGGTGGGGACTGCCCTACCGGCACCCAGTGAGGTACTCGCTGTTCTTTTTCCGGTTCGGCTTTTGTCAGCTCGGCTTTCGGTTTGGCTCCTCTTCTTCTCCTTCCGGTGGTCTTCGGAGTCGGCTGTATTTGGCGGACCCATCTGGTGCGCGGTTTGCGTCAGCGCGGCTCCGGCTCTGTCCATTTGGCTCTGCCACGCCTGTGCCTCTATGTCCTTTGCGTCTTCTGGCTCTGCCTCCACCGTCGTTTGATCCACCGCTGGTGTTGCGCCTTTTTGCCGCTACTGCTTGCCACTTCACTCATTGCCACTGCTGCTCATCATTCCGCCATCGCTGCTCACCGCCAATGCTCCATCAGACCCCACAACGGAGGAGGGTGCCCCCTGCCACCTAGGGCAGGTACCCATTCATTTACTCGCCTTTTGATGTTATTGCTTTCGAACCGCTGGGTGGGTGGGAGCTGGGACTAGGGCCAGGAACTCACCCTGGCTGCTGTGGGTTTCGAAACGCTGTAGCAGCTGTTCACAGATGTTACCAGCAGGCGTTTAACCGCCTGCGCCACCGCTCCCTTTTATATTTATATAAAATATATTTATATTATATTTATATTTAGCATCAGTAATAGTTTCCCAATCAAATTTATCAAATGACAATTTTTCTAATATGGGGTACTATTTCCCTAATGGGTTATATAACTCACATTCATTTTGAGCTGTGGTGTTGTGTACTGAAATTGTTTCAAGTAAAAAACAATCCCAGATTTTAGAAAGCCATTGGTTGATGGTAGGAGGTTGTTTGTCTTTTCAATTTTTGGCTATTACTACTTTTGCAGCCGTTATTAAAATGTTTATCAACCGTTTTTGTAAATTAGGTGGATCTTTTCCTGGCCATAAGTTTAACAGCATAAATTGTGGGTCAACGGGTATTTCATATCCTGTAAGTGTTGCTATTTTAATTTTTACAGCTTTCCAAAAATTGAAAATGTATTTGCAATTCCACCAGGTATGAAAATAGGTAGCCTTTTCACCGCATAATTTCCAGCGGAGTGGAGAGGTTTTTGAGGTCATATGTGAAAGTTTTGCCAGTGTTAGATACCATCTTAGAAAAACTTTGTGTGATGCTTCTTGTATTTCAGTTGATTTTGAAATGCTGTGCTGGGTTTTCCAAATAAGATCCCATTGATCATCAGTCAAAATTTGCTGTAAGTCTAAGTGCCACGCTGTTTGGTAGCTCATTGGTTTAGTATGATGTATTTGGAGTAATAATTTATAAATTTTGGAGATTAGGCCTCGGTTTTTGCATCATTTAAATAATATTTTCTCAAATTCCGTAAGAGGGGATGTAATCGTTTTTTTAAATTCGGTAGATTCAATTAAGTGGTGCATTTGTAGGTATTCATACCACTGTATATTAACTTTGTATTTTTTTTCTATTTCAGATTTCATTAGGAGTTTGTTTCTCAAGACCACATCTACTATTCGGGTGATGCCAGCAGATCTCCAGGTAAGAAAGGTGTTTTTTTCTTTAGCAAGGTTGAACTGTTGTTGTCCTGTAAAAGTATATAATTGTGAATGTAAAGAGATTAGTTTATGTTTGTTCTGGTGCCAGACTTTGAGTGTATTATTTAGGAAAGGATTAGTTATTGATTTGTAAATTTTGGATCTTTTTGATTCCCAAAGTAATTCTTGTATTTTGGTGTTATTTGAAATTTCTTCTTCTAGCCATTTCCAATCTAATATACCTTTATCATGATACTGTCATAGTAATGAAGCTAATGTAGTTGTAGTGTAGTAAATTTGCAAGTCTGGAACTGCTAGACCTCCTGTTTGTTTAGTTTTGCAAAGAGTATTGTGTGGTATGCGAGGTGTTTTAAATTGCCAAATAAATTTATTTATATCACTTTGCCATTTTTTTAGTTGTTGTTTTGAAATTGACACAGGTATCGTTCGAAAGCAGTAGAGATATTTAGGTAGTATATATGTTCTCAAGATGCTGATTCTGTCTGTTAAAGTGAATATTCCAGTGGACCAAGATGACAGTTGATTTGAGATGGATTTGTGTAGGTCTGTATAGTTGACTTTGATTAAATTGGATAGATTTACCTGAATTTTTATTCCTAGGTATTGAAGAGAGTTTTTTGTCCATTGATATTTATAGTTTTTCTGTGTGTCATATAACACTTCCGGAGCTAAATTTATAGGATATATGGTTGCTTTAGAATGGTTGACTTTTAGACCTGCTACGCTTTCAAATGTATCTAAAGTTTTTTGAAGACCTTGGCCCCTACCTGGTGGAATGAGCTCCCATATGAGATCAGGGCCCTGTGGGATCATTTGCAGTTCCACAGGGCCTGCAAGATGGAGCTCTTCCGCCAGGCTTTTAATTAGGGTGACGGACATCCCTCCTTCTTTACTGGGCCTCCACTCAATGGGTAAGAAGTGCCTATTAGAGTTGGCATCTGTGAGGTTTTAATGTCAATGACAATGGCACTGGATGAAGGCCATGGTGGGATTTTATTAGTGTTTTGATTGTATTAATTGTATATATTGTATTTTATTAAATTTGATGTGACCTGCCCTGAGCCTGTCATGCAGGGGAGGGCAGGATATGTCAAATTAAATAATTTATATATATACATACATACACACACACACATATATACTTTCCATTTATTAATCGCTTTCCCCAGTGGGCTCAAAGCGATGTACAGTTACTGAATATAGACAAGGGACTAACAGTGTTCGTAGGGGATAGGGAAGACAACATATATTCATTTTAATTGCACGCGCTGTCACTGCCCGGTGTAGACGTCTTCTGGCTGGCTCCGTCATTTTCCCGCACGGCTGCTTGCTGGCCAGGCTTCAGGACCCGTATGTCGATCGCCACACTGCCACCGCCTGGCCGGAACATCCATTACAGGAGTTATTTTCGTAGCCGAGAAGCTGTTTCGCCTTACAAGCCTTGACCAGGACGTCCGACAGTCAGCTAACGCCCTCCCACAAGGGAGATTGGTGTGCCCACCCTCTCTAAGGAGTGGTTCCCATTTTATCTACTCGCCAAAGCTTTCGAATCGTTGGGTGGACGATGAGCTGGGGACAACAGGCTGGCTGCTCACACCAGCACGGGGCTTGAACTAACACAGTTCAGATGTTAAGACAGTGGGATATATCCACTGTGCCACCGCTCCCCTCCACCCTGCCAGAAGCTGCACAATATGTGTGAAAGAGCCGCATGTGGCTCCCGAACCACAGTTTGATCACCCCTGCCATAGTGGAAGTCAGGTACAATCAACAGGATGGGACGTCCAGTGAACAGGACAATTGGGTTTGGACTACAAATACCTGAAAACAAACTGAAATCTCAAACAGAGCTGAAACAAGGGATGAGCTTTTAGACAGATTACACTATGTGGTGGCGAAACTACCTAGTCTAGAGCAGGAGTGTCAAACTTGCGGCCCGTGGGCTGGATCAGGCCCTTGGAGGGCTCCTATCTGGCTCGCAAGGAACTGACTGTCACCTGCTTCTTCCTCCAGTGCTCTGCTGCATTGCAGCTTGCTTTACCAGACTCTCTCAATTGCACAGGAAATATAGGTAGACAAAATTGTCTGTTCTCTGCACTGGCTGAGGCTCCTCCCCCTCCTCCTCACTAGGCCTGAGTCTGTGTCCGGATGCCTTCTCCTGTTCTTGACCAGCACACAAAGCAATTTATGTACAAAAGCTCACAATGCCCAGCCATTTCATGTTTTCCCCTGGGTCCTAGGCTCAGAGCACTGAGAATGAGATTTCTGTTATGAATGTCAATAAATCAAAAAAGTAGGTCTGCAGCTTACAGATACACACCTGAACAGCATACTCAAGACTGCTACAGCACAGACGTTTTGATGCAATAATTCAGAGCAAGAGGTGACAGTTACCAGAGACTGTTAAACAAACAAAATATTGCAAGAGTGCTAGTGTTTTAAGCTTGTTTTATTTAAAGGGTTTTTTTAAAAAAATCTTTAATTGTATATTTCTGTGTCCTTTATAAAGTTTATATCCCCGCTACCTGGCATGACATTTTATGACACACGTGGCCTGGCCCAACAAGGTCTCATTTATGTCCGATCCGGTCCTCATAACAAATGAGTTCTACACCCCTGGAGAGCAGAACTGACCGTATGAGAGGCAGCAATCCGGTAGGCTAGGCCACAGTCACTTTCCATTTATTTATTAAGATGTATTTATTTATTTATTCAAATTTATACCCCACCCTCCCCGCCGATGCAAGGCTTGTGTGGGGCTCAGGGCGGTTTACAACAGAATTAATTCAATACATTCTACAACCAATTAAAACAATAAAAATCCAGCATTAAAAACATTCTAACGTTTAAGTATTTGAAGACATTTTAAGAACAAGATGGCACGTCTAGCATTCAGTCACGGGGGAGGGGGGGTGCAAGGCAGATGTAAGGGAACCATCGCTGGCCTCAGCCAAAGGCCTGGCGGAACATCTCTGCCTTACATGCCCTGCAAAACTTTAATAGGTCAGACAGGGGCACGGATGTCATTTGGCACAGAGTTCCACCAGGCTGGGGCCAGGACTGAAAAAGCCCTTGCCCCGGTCGGGGCCAGCCGGATATCTTTGGGGCCGGGAACCACCAGAAGATTCTTATCTGCTGATCTTAATGCCCTTCGGGGGACGTATCAGAAGAGACAACCTGAAGACAACCAAAGCGACATTTTGTTACAATACAGTCAATATGTTCCCTCTAATCCCCCCCCCCCACTGAGCAGAGCAGCTCACATCCTGAACAGCAGGGGTCATTTCCTGTGGGAGCGCACAAGAGCGGAGCTCCGGCAGTAAGGAGCCCAGGGGGCAAGCACATGCAACAAGCCCCACCCCCTGCTCCCAGCAGCCCTCAATCAGGCCACGAGGAGCAAGAAGCAGCCAGGCAAGTTGCAGAGCCCCCGGCTCGCCTTCAGGTACAAGCTCTCCCTCCTCTGTGAGCTAGCAATCCAAACCAGTCCAGTGGCACCTTTAAGACCAAGTTTTATTTAGGTACAAGCTCTCCCTCCTCTGTGAGGGCAGATCTGCATGTCCCCCCCCCCAATAGCGAGCAATCCAAAAGAGTCCAGTGGAGCCTGAGCGGTGGGTGTTGCCTTCTGACACACTTCCGGTAATGTCAGGGGGTGTGGCATAAGCAAATAAGTTATGCTAATGAGTTATGCTAATGAGTTCCTGCACCTCTTTTTCTATGAAATGACCCCTGGGTGCGGGGGTGAGCTTTTTCAGAGTCAAGACTCCCTTTCTCGGATGCCTGGTCCCTGACATCAGGTATCTTCGGCCACTTCCACACTGTTGTTTCTGTCACTCCTTTGTTCCTGTTGCTTCAGGGTTCCCCCCCCCCCAACGTGTTTTGTTTTCTCTGGTAGTCCCAGAGGGTGCAAAACACATGTTGGAAAGGGGGTGGGGAACCCAAAGCAAATGAGTGACAAAAATGATTTGACTCACGAAAGCGTATCCACCCCAAATCTCGTTGGTCCCTAAGGTGCTACTTAAAAATGTGGTGTCAGAGGAGAGGTTTATGGATACTGTGGACTGCCAAAAAGACATTTTAACGGGTCCTAGACCAAATCATAAGAACATCAGAAGAGCCCTGCTGGATCAGACCAGTGAAGGTCCATCTAGTCCAGCATCCTGTCTCACACAGGGGCCCACCAGTTCCTCTGGAGGGCCAACGACAGGGCAGAGAGGCCGAGGCCTTCATAAGAACATGGGGAGAGCCCTGCTGGATCAGACCAGTGAAGGTCCATCTAGTCCAGCATCCTGTCTCACACAGGGGCCCACCAGTTCCTCTGGAGGGCCAACGACAGGGCAGAGAGGCCGAGGCCTTCATAAGAACATGGGGAGAGCCCTGCTGGATCAGACCAGTGAAGGTCCATCTAGTCCAGCATCCTGTCTCACACAGGGGCCCACCAGTTCCTCTGGAGGGCCAACGACAGGGCAGAGAGGCCGAGGCCTTCATAAGAACATGGGGAGAGCCCTGCTGGATCAGACCAGTGAAGGTCCATCTAGTCCAGCATCCTGTCTCACACAGGGGCCCACCAGTTCCTCTGGAGGGCCAACGACAGGGCACAGAGGCTGAGGCCTTCCCCTGATAAGAACCTAAGAAGAACCCTGTTGAATCAGACCAGTGCCTCTCAGGAAAAGAGGATGACCCAACCTGAAATGAATGGATTCAATAAATGAAGCCACGGCCCCCCAGTTGGCAAGACCTGAGCAAGGCCACTAAGGAGAGGACATTTCGGAGAATGTTGATTCATAGGGTTGCCAGAAGTTGGAAGTTACTTGACAGCACACACACACACACACACACACACAAACACACACACACGTGTGCCACTGGACTTAAATCTATTTGTCTTGCTGCAGAACAGCAACATGGCTACCCTCTGACATGGTATCGATCAAGTTTCAGTATCTGAGTAACATTGGAAAGATGCCAGTCCTTCCACCTGGGATCAAGACCAACAGTGTGGGAACAGATCAAGATGGGTCACCATGTTAGCCTGTCCGTAACAGCAGAAAAGAGCAAGAGCCCAAGAGCACCTTGGGAACAGAGTGTGTGGATGGATTCTCCATCGGTGCAAATGCAGGAAATACGCACTGAACATCTCACTGACTGATTTCACACAAGAGCTGCGCCGCGGTCCCGCCTCCCTTTGCCCCGCTTCTATTGGTCAATTTCCCACTCGAAGCTGGGGGGGGCCGCATTTTGACCCACGGCTTCGCCCAATTCCCCCCGTGGTTTCGTGATCCTGTTTTTTGAGGATCACGAAATCGCGGGGGAAATCGGGCGAAGCCGCGGGTCAAAATGCGGCTGCAGGGCTTCGAGTGGGAAATTGACCAGTAGAAGCGGGGCGAAGGGAGGCGCGACCGTGGAGCAGCTCTTGTGTGAAATCAGTCACTGTGTCAAGGACATCTCAGCTGGGCATGGATTGGAGTAGTCTGGAGAGGTTCTTTTCTTGGTCTGCCTGTGCTGTGACTTGTGACCCAGGAGGTGCCTTTTCAACGCTGGCTTCCCAGCAAGCAAGGATGCAGGTTGGGGGGGGGGGGGGA
>NW_015173808.1:0-11093 GCF_001447785.1 Gekko japonicus
TGTTTTCAACATGCAAATACCCAACAGAGGCGCCTCTCTTTCTCCCCCTCTAGAAGATGGGGGGGTGAGGGTCAGAAAGGGCCCCCACTCCCCAGTCCGCCTAAGGCCTCTTGTTAGGGAGTTCCTGGGGGCCCCCACACCCTGGAGGTGAGGGTCCCCCCCGCCCCTAGCCAGGGTCTTTAGCGCGGGGGGGCATTTAAATTTCTGGGGGGGGTCACTGGCTAATTGAATTAAAGGAATATACCCGGCTCCTTCCCCGCACCTGCTGCCGCTTGGGGGCTAGATGGGAAGTGGGGGGGGCCTTGCCAATAAGTCAGGGGGGCGCGCCCCGAGCACTGTTCCCTCTAAGCTGAGTTAGTGTGAGCTAGCTCACAGTTTTTTAGCCTCTGGCTCACACATTTTTGTCTGAGCTCAGGAAGGACGGCTCCAGAGCAAACTAATTCATGCAGTAGCCAAATCACTTGCTCACAATTTTAATGCCAGTAGCTCACAAAGTAGAAGTTTTGCTCACAAGACTCCACAGCTTAAAGGGAACATTGGCCCCGAGATGCCCTCCCTGTCGCTACGGACCTCCCCACACACTTTTCCTGCTCAGGGGTGTCCTGGAGGCCGAAGTGGCTTTCGCTGTGCGTGTGTGTGTGGGGGATGCGCAGCCTCTTGGATCGGGGCCGGCTTCCCTCTCTGTTCCCCCAAACGCTGGGCTCGGCTTGGGAGGTGGGGGGGAAGGGAAACCCGAGTGCGTCTGCCGCTTTCTGTTGGCTGCCGGGTGGGGGTGGGGGGCTGCTGGCCAAGAGGAAGCATTTTGCGGGTCGGGTAGGGGAGGTTCTGCCTCTGGGCCTCTGGGCCTCTGGGCTCTGGTGGGACGGCTCGGGAGGCAGGGGAGGCCCAGGGAGTTGGGGAGGGCAGGGGGCCTCGGTGGGGGGGTACAAGGTCAGGCAGAGACCCCCCCAGCATCCATTTTTTCCAGGGGGGGCGGTCTCTGCAGCCTGGGGAGGAGCTGACATCCCCCCCCCTTTCCAGGTTTCTGTACTTTGGAAGCAATTCCACACTTGTTGGCCGAGCCACGAGGGGGGTGGCATTTATTGATATTGGGGGGGGGGGACCGGAGTCCTGACACAAACAGGCACCCCCGAAGTAACTGCCCTCCTCTCCGCCTGGTCTGAGTGCTTTCGGTTCAACCAAAAAACCACCTTCCCAAACGGGGCCAGCTGTGGGTGCTTCTCCTCGGAGACCGATGACGCTGCCGCAGAGGGAATTCCCATTGGTCCTGCTCCGTGCCTGGCCCCGCCCACTCCCCCAGGACTTCAGCGGCCAAGGCTCTCCTGTCCCTCCCGCCTGCAGGGATCTCAGACAAAGTTTCCACCGTAGGCTGTCGGGGGGGGGGGAGCCCATGGGGCCCGGCCTGATCCTCCTGGAGACGCTGCTGCTGGGACCACCCCTGGTCGTCTATGGAACAGAGAGGAGACTCCGGACCCCTCCCGGTAAGCAAAAAGGGCTATTTTCTTGGGGGGGGGGAGGAATGGGGGGGGGGCTGCGAGAGGCTGTTGGTTCTGATGGGGCTTTCCCTGGCCCATGGCGCAGGAGGGAAAATTAAGCCCCCTCCCACCCCCCTAAGTAGAATGGGAGGGGGGCTTGAATAGACTGGCCCCTCCCCCTCGCAATGGGAGGGAGGACCCTCATTCTGACCTTGGGCGAGGGGGTTGCAGATTCCTCCTCCCTGTGGCCCCCCTCAGGTACTTGATTTCTTTACTTCATTTATACCTCCCCACCTCCTTTCTTCTGAGCTGGAGATGCCGGGGATTGAACCTGGGACCTTCTGTGTGGCAAGCAGGGGAAGAAGAGTAGGTTTTTATGCCCTACTTTACTCTACCCCGAGGAGTTTCAAAGCAGCTGACAATCACCTTTCCTTCCCCTCCCCACAACAATCCCCTTCCTAGAATCATAGAATGTTGGAGTTGGAAGGGGCCTTGCAGGTCATCTAGTCCAACCCCCTGCACTCTGCAGGAGCATAGCCGAAAGACAGCCCTACAACATACCTAAAAGATGGTCGTCCAGCGAAGGAGCATCCACCACCTCCAGAGGCAGACTGTTCCACTGCTCAACCACTCTTACAGTTAGGAAGTTTCTTTTGATATTTAGCCGGTAACAACTCCCTTGTAATTCCCACCCATTAGATCTAGTCTTGCAATCCAGAGCAAGAGAGAATAGCTCCACTCCATCTTCTACATGACAGCCCTTCAAATACTTGAAGACTGCAATCATGTACCCTCTAAGCCTTCTCTTTCCCAGGCTAAACATACCCAACTCTTTCAGCCTTTCCTCATAAGACTTGGATTCCAACCCTCTAACCATCCTGGTTGCCCTCTTCTGGATATGCTGGAACTTGTCAACATCCTTCCTAAAATGTGGTGCCCAAAACTGGACACAGGACTCCAGGTGAGGCCTGACCATAGCAGAATAGAGTGGAACTACCACCTTCCCTTGATCTGGACACAATGCTTCTGTTAAGGCATCCTAAGATTGCATTAGCTTTCTTTGCAGTCACATCACACTGCAGGCTCATGTTTAGCTAGATCCCTTTCACATGTGCTTCTGTTAAGGCATCCTAAGATTGCATTAGCTTTCTTTGCAGTCACATCACACTGCAGGCTCATGTTTAGCTAGATCCCTTTTACATGTGCTGCTGTCAAGCCAAGTCCCTCCCATTCTGTATCTGTGCCTTTGATTGTACCCAAGTTCTCCTCGGCCTCCCCTGCCCCTCCCAGGTGGGGACTGCCCCTCTTCATGGGTCCTGAAGAGCCCCCCCCGGCACTCCCTCCCCGGGCAGCCAAGCCAGGGCTGAGCATGAGGATGTTATGAGACACCCCCCCCCATGACTACCTTCTGAAGGGAGCCGTGTTCAAACCCCGTCTCTGCCCCGGAGGCTCTCTGGGCAATCTTGGGCAAGTTACTCTCTCCAGGCCTGACCTACCTCTCAGGGGTGTCGTCGGGATAAAACAGAAGAGGGAGAAGGACAAAAGCTGCCTTGGGGCATTGCTGGGGAGGAAAGTGGGGAACGGGGGTTGTTTGTTCCCCCCCCCAGGCAAAAAGAAGACAGATCTCCCCCCCCACCCCAGGCCTGTTGGACAGGATAGTTTTAAATCATGATGAGCAGAGCAGAGGGACCTTCGAGCTGCTCCCCCCTTGTCCCAAGCAGGGGGGCCGGGTGGGGTTCGCCTCTGCAGAGAAGCCAACGTTGGATCAGGCCAGTGGCCCATCTAGTCCGACACTCTGTGTCACACAGTGGCCAAAAATACCAGGGGCCATCAGGAGGTCCAGCAGTGGTTTTTCTCTTCGTCATACCACACATAGGCATGCCAGCCCATGTGTAGGTCATGACCTTCTAATTTTAAGGTTCTACTGTCTTCTAGCAGGATCCAATCCCGAATCCAGGTCATTGCTGCCGCTCTATAGTATAGTTTCCACTCTGGTAGACCCAGGCCTCCTTTTTTATCATGTAGTAATTTTAATCTTATACGCGCTCTCTTTGCTTGCCATATAAAGTTTCTTGTTATTTTCTCCAATTCTTCACATATTTTGTAATTTTTTAATATAGGGATTGTTTGCGCAAGAAACAAAAATCTAGGTAGGACATTCATTTTTATAGTGGCAGATCTCCCCATCAACGAGATGTGAAGATCCTGCCATTTTTTCAGGTCTTTCTTGATTTCTTCTATTAAGGGTTTGTAATTGTTCACATATAGTTGTGCATTATCCTTTGTCAAATTTATGCCTAAATATTTGACTTTATCTGTTATTTCCATCTTGGTGCTGTTTTGCAGTTTGTCTCTCTCTTCTTTAGAACAATTTTTTATTAAGATTTTGGTTTTCTTCAAGTTTATTTTTAATCCTGCCAGATTTCCATATTCTTGGATTTGGTACATTAGGTGGGTTATAGATGTGATGGGATCTTCCAGAATGAATACCAAATCGTCAGCGAAAGCCTGTAATTTATATTGTTCACCTTTTATTTTAGTTCCTCTAATATTTGGATTCTGTCTCACCATGTCGTTTAGAGATTCCAAGCAAAAGATGAAAAGTAGAGGTGAGAGCGGGCAACCCTGTCTGGTGCCCTTCTGAATTGGGATCTTTTGTGATAATTCTCCGTTTACAACTATTTTCGCCCATTGCTCTTTGTATATGGCCAAGAACATGTTTTCAAACTTCTCTCCGCATTCCCAAGTTTTTAATTTATACTTCAGAAAGGACCAATTAACGTTATCAAAGGCTTTTTCTGCATCCGGACGCCAGAGAAATTACAAAAATGTTATAAGACAGTTTCAGGGAACTGCTGGAGATGCGAAAGAAATGTGGGCTCCTTCTACCACATTTGGTGGAGATGCGAGAAAATTGTAAAATTCTGGAAAACCATAAAACAACTTATTTTAGAAATATTAAATATAGACTTGAATCTAGATCCAGAAGCATACTTATTAAATATCCTACCTGAAAATATAAAATATAATGACGCACGTATGATATTATACATCCTCACAAGCGCCAGAATCGCGATAGCAAAACGTTGGAAATCAGAAAAAATCCCAAACAGAGAAGAATTAATCACAAACATCTTAGATATAAAAGAAATGGACAAAACAAATATGTTCTTAGCGGGAAAAATGGACAGTGTGTTTAAGGAAAGATGGCAAAAACTAGATAATTGGCTAGAAATGTATGGATAAAAAGCTCCAAAAATACTGTAAAAAAATGAAATATGAAATGCTATTTTTGTTATATACTGAAAATCAATTAAAATATACAAAAAAAAAAGTAATGCTATTGGCCACAAAAAAAAAAAAAAAAGGAGGTCCAGCAGTGGGGCCAGGAGGTCCACCATCCCATCACCCATCACATCCATGACCACACCAGAAACCACAAAAACAGATCCTGGGGTTTGTGGCACTGCAATTGGATCCTCATGAATCCTTCAGATGGTGAATTGGCATCCACCCAAATGCGGAACTTCATGGATCCTCATGATTTTCACATGGACTTCTATTGAAATCCATTCTGATATCACATTCATGTCCTTAGAGAATCCCAATTATAGGAGGGCTTTCACTCGGCTAAGATAGGATGTGCTGCGGACTGCAGTACTGGAAGGCAAGTATCAGAAGACACCTTTAGAGGAATGCCTCTGCCCATGTGGTGATGGGAGTGTAGAGATATCAAGCCATGTAATTTTTGACTGTAAAATCTATAAACAGATTTGGGAGGCATTGGTAGTACCAGTAATTTCTGGTTTCCCAGGGAAAGATCAGAAAAGTCTCCTCAAGAAAATGCTCGCTGATAGAAACAGAGATGTCACCTTCAAAATGACTAAGTTTGGTCGGCTGGCAATTAAGCTGAGGAAAATATGGATCAGTCATGCTAGTTGATATTTTGGAGATTGTTTTATAAGTAATTTAATTTATATCACTGAATATTTTAGCTTACGAGTGGTGTATTTATGTATTTTACAAATATTATATTCCTGTATAGGGAACAGAAATGTTTTAAGTTTGGGGTTTTACTTCTTGTACTGTGTACTGGTCAATGACTGCAATAACTTTACTTACTTACACATTAACGTCCATGGAAGAAGCCGAGAGCCCTGGTCCTTTTTGGGATCGCCCTGGCACCAAAACGGCCTTTGCAAACAGGTGTGGTCTTGGAGTCTTCGGATCCTGACCGGGACTCCGCAAAAACTGTCTGTAAATCCCACCACCACCACTTCCAGTAGCCAGGGACAGCCGCACCAAACACAGGGGACTCTCTGTTCCGCGGCCTCCAGGTGGCGCCACCTGTGGCCGCGGATGCGAGATGCCAGGGACTGGTGACCGCCGTCTGCGCTGTTGTGGAGGGTGCCCCGTGGGTTGGTGGTGCCACCAGTGGCCACCACGGATTGGAGAGGGGACCTGAGGGTGAAATGGGGGGGGGGGGTTGTCTCCCCGATGCAAAAACCGGGCGGATCTGCGCTGTGGCGAAACTGCGTTTTGGGGGAGTCCTGCTGAGTTGCCCCCCCCTTGCCCCGTCTCTGTCCCCCGCAGCCGCCCACTGCCTGTTCCAGGTGAAGTCCGAGTGCCGCTTCGCCGACGGGACTCGCGGGGAGGTCCGCTTCCTGGACAGGCACATCTACGACCGGCAGGAGTTCCTGCGCTTCGACAGCCGCCGCGGAGACTACGAGGCCCTCACCGAGCTGGGCCAGCCCACAGCCCGATACTTCAACAGCAAGAAGGGGTGGATGGACTACGAGCGGGGCCAGGTGGACGCCCTCTGCCGCCTCAACTACGGGGTCTTCGTCCGGGGGCGCGCCATCGGCAGGACAGGTGAGCGGGGCGGGGCGAATGGGAAGGGGCGGGGCTCCGGGCACCGGCGGGTGGGGACGCCCCTCCCCTCCTCCCTCTGGGGCTCCCGGCCGGGGGGGGGGGGGGGGGGAGGGGCTTCTAGGGTTTTCCGTTTCTAGAGCAAAATACGAGGCCCCAAAGAACAGGACGGTGTCACCTTCCGCCACGGCGTCCTTTGTTGTCCAATGCTACTTGCATTGAAGCCCGTGCGCGAGAAGGATCCGAGAAGCCCAAAGTCCTCCTTTTGCTATTCAAAATTGATTAAGTTTCCTTCCCCCCTAAATTGAGGCAAGCGGCAAAAACGACGGGAGGCGAAAGGCGCTTCCAATCTATTTGAAGCTAAATCTGATTAGTGGGTTTTGAGAAAGGGGAAGCAAATTGGTGTGCCAGTCCAAATCAATCAGCGCACGGGGCTCCCGCGCAACGCAGAGCTCTTTCGCCGCCTCTCCTCTTCTTTTATTAAAAGAACACATTACTGGTAGGTGAATGGTAAGCATCTCTGAGGTTTGTCTCGCGACACGGGGGCATTTCTCCATCCGTGCCACGGCGCACCTTGCCCACGTCTACTCCCCATCTAAGGCACCTACCTGGCCGTTCGCTAGTATTTTCTTCAATTCCGCAGAGGACTTCTTCAAACTGTTAAAATTGGAAAAGACAAAAAAAAAAGTATTTCAATGACAGCACAACTACAGACTGCAACTGCACCCAGCTGAAAGAATGTAACCCATGGTCCTGCAAAACAGGAAAGGGGAAGAAAGTTCACGCGGTACGGTGGGAATGAAGTTGGGATCTGAGCACAGGGTTGCCACCTTTGGGTCGGGAAATTCCTGGAGATCTGGGGGTGAGGAGGAGGAGACTCAGCGGGCTCTACTGCCACGGAGTCCACCCTCCAAGCCAGCCACTTTCTCTGCGGGAATTCATCTCTGCTGTCTGGAGATCGGTGGTAATTCCGAAAGATTTCCAGACCATAAACTGGAGTTTGAAGAAACCAAAAAAAAAGAAAGAAAGAAAGAAAGGAGGGGAACCAGCATACAAGAAATGGTACATAACACAAGAGACCGCTGGCTGAAATTACTTAAAGTGATTTTTATTTTTATTTATATATATAAATAAAAACAAAATATTTAATGCCAAGTTCACTAACAGTATAGCAAAATGAAGCCTAGGTATCCTTGCAAGAAACAACAGTGATACGGAAAGGTAAAGTCACAGTAGTACAAAAAAGTAAGTCCCAAAAATATCAATGTGTCTCACTCCTGTTGTATTATAATTCCATAGTCCATATATTCATCATAGAGTGGACTCATATAATTCCAGAAGGATCCATATAATCTTGCAATCCATAAGCGACACGTAGTCCGGATGCAAGCTGCCGCGTTTCGAATAATTCTTTTTCAAAGCCAATAGGGACCCAATCTCAGTAGTAGCACATACAGAAACCAGTTTAATCAATCACTACTGTGACTTTACCTTTCCGTATCACTGTTGTTTCTTGCAAGGATACCTAGGCTTCATTTTGCTATACTGTTAGTGAACTTGGCATTAAATATTTTGTTTTTATTTATATATATAAATAAAAATAAAAATCACTTTAAGTAATTTCAGCCAGCGGTCTCTTGTGTTATGTACCATTTCTTGTATGCTGGTTCCCCTCCTTTCTTTCTTTCTTTCTTTTTTTTTGGTTTCTTCAAACTCCAGTTTATGGTCTGGAAATCTTTCGGAATTACCACCGATCTCCAGACAGCAGAGATGAATTCCCGCAGAGAAAGTGGCTGGCTTGGAGGGTGGACTCCGTGGCAGTAGAGCCCGCTGAGTCTCCTCCTCCTCACCCCCAGATCTCCAGGAATTTCCCGACCCAAAGGTGGCAACCCTGTGCTCAGATCCCAACTTCATTCCCACCGTACCGCGTGAACTTTCTTCCCCTTTCCTGTTTTGCAGGACCATGGGTTACATTCTTTCAGCTGGGTGCAGTTGCAGTCTGTAGTTGTGCTGTCATTGAAATACTTTTTTTTTTGTCTTTTCCAATTTTAACAGTTTGAAGAAGTCCTCTGCGGAATTGAAGAAAATACTAGCGAACGGCCAGGTAGGTGCCTTAGATGGGGAGTAGACGTGGGCAAGGTGCGCCGTGGCACGGATGGAGAAATGCCCCCGTGTCGCGAGACAAACCTCAGAGATGCTTACCATTCACCTACCAGTAATGTGTTCTTTTAATAAAAGAAGAGGAGAGGCGGCGAAAGAGCTCTGCGTTGCGCGGGAGCCCCGTGCGCTGATTGATTTGGACTGGCACACCAATTTGCTTCCCCTTTCTCAAAACCCACTAATCAGATTTAGCTTCAAATAGATTGGAAGCGCCTTTCGCCTCCCGTCGTTTTTGCCGCTTGCCTCAATTTAGGGGGGAAGGAAACTTAATCAATTTTGAATAGCAAAAGGAGGACTTTGGGCTTCTCGGATCCTTCTCGCGCACGGGCTTCAATGCAAGTAGCATTGGACAACAAAGGACGCCGTGGCGGAAGGTGACACCGTCCTGTTCTTTGGGGCCTCGTATTTTGCTCTAGAAACGGAAAACCCTAGAAGCCCCTCCCCTCCCCCCCTCCCCCGGCATCGGCAATTGAGCGCAGTAGCCTCACGATTGATGGGCAAAAAGGAATACTCTGGGGCCAGTCCTTCCTGGCCAGCTTGGATTCCGACAGACGGGAAGGCCCAAAGTGGTATAACGACTTTAAATGCGCGCCGCTAAACGCCGCTACCTGTAAGGCAGCAGGGATCCGTCAATAGCAACATAAATAAGTTTTAATGTTTGTCATGGTGAAAGCCCTTTGATAGCCTTGGAGGCAGGCACCTGTCCGCGGCGATCAAGCCTGCCTATTAGACACTATTGACTGAGACATCTGTGTCACTGCAAATAAAAGACTCTTATTGATTTTCTTAACTGCTGTTCACTTCCCTTCCATGTTGCGAAGGCTGAAATCTTAATTATCTCAGATGCGTATTCAGCGCCTTCACACAGTGACCTCTCCCCGTCTCATTGGCATTTCATGAATCAAGTAGTTGTAGTTGAGGGTGTCAGGAAGATAAAAGCGGGTCTCTGCGCTTGTCCTTCATCCAATCACCTGTAACACTCGGCTCTTAATAGAGGCGGTCGGTCGGGTCCAGCGTCACCCGCACCGCAGCCTTGATCGTCTGCGAACAGAATCCTTTAAATAAAACTTAGGAATATGGATTTCAATTTATTTATTTTAAAAATAGGAAAAACATCGACTCCCGACTCTTGCCTGAATGGCTGCGGTGGGATTTCTTCTGATCTTTATAAAAAAATAAAATACATGTATAGAATTGTTAGCCATCCCCGGTGTTTTAATTAAATTTTTACAAATGCATTTTGGAAGGGGGGTGGTAATACTGGGGATTTTCTGGGAGGGGAAGAGGGGGAAAGGTGTGGTTATTTAATTTCCCTCACTTTATTTATTTTGGGAATCTCATTATCTGACGACAGATTATTTTATTTTTGAGAGCCAGTTTGGCGTCGTGGTTAAGTGTGCGGACTCCGATCTGGGAGAACCGGGTTTGATTCCCCACTCCTCCACTCGCAGCTGCTGGATGACCTCGGGCAAGCCATAGTTCTGACAAGAGCTGTTCTCTCAAGGGCAGTCCTCGAAAGAGCTCTCTCAGCCCCACCTACCTCACAGGGTGTCTGTTGTGGGGAGGGGAAGGGAAAGGAGTTTGTAAGCCACTCTGAGACTCTGAATGAAGGGCGGGGTATAAATCAAGTCTCCTCCTCCTCCTCCTCCTCCTCCTGAGAGCCAGTTTGGTGTAGTGGTTAAGTGCGCGGACTCTAATCTGGGAGAACCGAGTTTGATTCCCCACTCCTCCACTTGCACCTGCTGGGTGACCTTGGGCAAGCTGTAGTTCTGGCACAGCTGTCCTTGAAAGAGCAGTTTCTCTCAGAGCTCTCTCAGCCCCACCTGCCTCACAGGGTGTCTGTTGTGTGAGGAGGGGAAGGGAAAGGAGTTTGTGGGCCGCTCTGAGACACCTTTGGGTCGTGAAGGGCGGGGTATAAATCCAATCTCCTCTTCTTCTTTAAATATACTTACTGAAATTAAGGGAAAAGTTAATGACTAGTAAGAAAAGGGAATGTGTGAAGAATATCCTTATCTTTTTTGATTTTGGGAAGCCTTCCCCCCCCCCAATCAAGTCGCAGCAGACTCATGGCGACCGCATGTGGTTTTCAAGGCAAGAGCCATTCAGAGGTGGTTTTTGCCGTGGCCTCCCTTTGTGTAGCAGCCCCAGACTTCCTGGGTGGTCCCCCGTCCAAGTACTAGCCGAGGGCCGACCCCCACTTAGCTCCCAAAACCTGGCGAGATCAAGCTACCCTGGGCTTGGAACTGCCTGGCATAGACAACTCTTGTGAAAGCAGGGGCAGTGACGTTTGTGTGTGTGTGTGTGCAAGAGAAGATTTAGAGTGTGAAGACTAGCGTCAAAAAAATCCCTCTGAGCGCATTCGGGCTCCTTTATCCATTTGTTGAGCATTTGGCTGAACACCAGTCAAAGGACGGCCTGTGGAGCGCCCTGTGTGCACAAACATCTCCAACTCACTTCGGTGGAAACATGAAATCCTGTCTTTTGTTGTTGTTGTTCAGTCGCACAGTCGAGTTCGACTCTTCGTGACCCCATGGACCAGTTCCTGCCAGGCCCTCCGGTCTTCCGCCGTCCTCTGAAGTTTGCTCAACT
>NW_015173808.1:12586-28049 GCF_001447785.1 Gekko japonicus
GTTACCTCCGAAGAGAACGTACATGGCTTCTGTACAGACTTATATACACAGTTGCACCAATCAGCAACAAGCTGAGTCATGATGACTGCACACTGTCCAGTGCCAGCCATAACCGGTTAGAACAGGCTTATCAGTCCACCTGCTGACATGTAGCTGTCACTGAACTGTCAGTTAGATCCTAATGATCTTCCTGCTATCTGATTAACAGTTTTCTGCTGTTAAAACAGTTTCTTCCAGTTCAGTTATTTTATCATTAAAACCTAGTTTCTTGTCCTTCAAATTCCAGTTGCGCTTTCTTCCACCAGGATAATTGTTCTGGTAATTTCAAATTGTCTTTTTTATCCAAAATGTCCTGGTATCTTAACGCTTCTTCTCCCCCATATACATTAGGTAAGGTAAATGCCTCTAAAAGTATAATTAGTCTTGATCTTTTAGTATAATTTTTTTTTATGTACAGGGTCCCAAACCTTTAATAATGCTGCCCTCAGCCAATGCTGCTTAAAATATTTTTGAGGGCCTGCTTTTTCATACGACAAAAAAGCATTCCATCCTAGCAGTAAATCATGGCCCTCAATTTTTAAAAGTCTCTTATCTTCTAAAGTAATCCATTCTTTAATCCATACTGATGCTGCAGCTCTATAATACAATAACTAATTCCGTACTCCAAACCCTCCTCTTTCTTTTATGTCGTGTAGCATTTTCAATCTTATTCGTGCCCTTTTCCCTTGCCATATAAACTTAGATGTCATCTGGTCTAAGTCTTTAAAAAAGTTTGGTTTTGTAATATGGCCTTAAGAGTCATTTTGAATGAATGTTTATTTGCGGTCAAAGACCGTTTCTCATAACCGTTGGAGTCATTTTACCAATTCCAAAAGAGAAAATACCTCGATGGAGTTTCTTTTCAGTGTTGCCCTAACTTTTGGTCAAACTTTCCATCAGAAAAATTGAAAAAAGGCCACCCCCACCCCCCACACCTTTTCCTGGATTTGTCACGGTTTTCCCTCCAGGGGCTCACCTGTCGCTAGGCACCAATGCTCTCTCTAAGCTGTGGAGTCTTGTGAGCAAAAATTCTACTGTGTGAGCTATGGGAACTAAAGTTGTGAGCAAGCTATTTGGCTGCTGCATCAATTAGTTTGCTCTGGAGCCATCCTTCCTGAGCTAAGGCAAAAATGTGTGAGGCGAAGGCTAAAAAACTGTGAGCTAGCTCACACTCACTCACCTCAGAGGGACTGTTGCTAGGGACCTGGACTGAACAGGTTTAAATACGGCCCCGTCACTTCATGGCCCCATCATGGTGCAGAAACTGGGATCCTGAACCTAAAGGGACCGCCTTTCCCCACATGTTCCCCAGAGAGCACTGAGGTTGGGGACTCAAAACCGCCCGACTGTCCCTGGCCCAAAGGATGCCAGACTGGCCGTCACCAGAGCCAGGGCCTTCTCAGTGGCGGCCCCAGACTGGTGGAAGGAGCTCCTGGAGGACATTAGGGGCCTGCGGGACCTTCTGTAGTTCTGCAGGGCCTGTAAGATGGAGCTCTTCCACCAGGCCTTCGATTAGGGGCCGCCACTGAGGAATGAGCATTGGAAATTGTACCAGCAAGGCCCTATCCTGTGTTATAGCCATTAACTAGCCTACCTATATCGGCCCACTTCAGCAAATGCCATCGGCACCAATTTGCACTGTATGTATTGTAGGTTTAAATTTTATATTTTACTGTACTTACTGTATTTGATTGTATTTGTATTTTGCTGTATTTTAGTGTATGTATTCCGCCTTGAGCCGCATAGCAGGCAAGGCGGGATATAAATCTAAAATAATAAATAGATAAATAAGTCAGTCTCAGTGCCCAGTAAGGGGTGCCTCCCTCTTCCCCCCCCAAAGACCCAGGCGACAGAGAGCCAAGGGGGGGGGGTCCCTCCCTGTGGATTCTCCTCCATCATCGCGTTTGAGGCCCCCCACCAGGTCTCCGCCTACCCAAGCTTTCAAGTAAGGGGGTTGATCTTCTAAAACCTCTCTATGGCTCGTGTTCAGAAATGGTTTTTTGTTGTTTTTTGCTCCCCAATGGGGAATTTTTTATTGCATTTTTATTAAAACTACAAACTATAACAGAAATAAGGAAGGGGACTACATTTAAGGGGATAAAGAAAAGATACCCACTACTGACTAAAAACCCAAGAGAGGAGATCTTCTAATCTCTCAGCCCCACCCACCTCACAGGGTGTCTGTTGTGGGGAGGGGAAGGGAAAGGAGTTTGTAAGCCGCTCTGAGACACCTTTGGGTAGTGAAGGGCGGGGTATAAATCCAATCTCTTCTTCTTCTTCTTCTTCTAATCATCTTAAATACACATCTAGTCTTAATCATATTAATCTCATTACAAACTGAGTCACATAGTCTGTTAACTTTTCCCACATCTTAAATTTAACTGATATCAGGTAATGCCCCAAAGCATCTCAATTCAAAATTTCTCAAAGGCACAAGTCAGAATCCTTCAGCCTTCACTTCTTCTTCTCCAGTCTCTTCTGCAACTTATAAGGACTCTTAGGAGCTGCTGCCCCTTTCTCCGACAGAGAAATGGCTGAAGTTCTTTTAAGCAGATTGGTGATTATTATTTTTTAAATTCTCTGGCTGTGGTCTTTTAAGGCTCAGTTTTAGATCCAATCCAGTTAGCTGAAATCCAGCCTGAAGTCTCCCTAGAAGCGAAAGTGACTAAACGGAGGCTACGGTCCCTTGGTCACGTCAGGAGAAGACCAGGGTCCCTGGAAAAGACAAGAATGCCGGGAAAAGTGGAAGGAGGCAGGGATATGAGAAGGCCTGGCTCAAGAAAAGAAACCACGGTGCTCAGTTGCCAAGACCGGAGCAGGGGTGTTAAGGAGAGGACGTCTGGGAGGCCATTCCTTCATAGGGTCCCCTCCATAGGTGGGAAGAGACTTGATGCTGCTTCACATCCATCCACCCCCCTCCCTCGAGTTGCTGTGGCTGGTGGTTCCTGGTCGAAGAAACCTCCACGGGCAGCCGGAAATAGAACCAGGGAAGCGTTTTGTGGCAGGGGGGATGTGGCAGGAGGCTGCCCCCTCTGGAATCTGAGTTGGGCACACCCGTTCCCATCCAAAGTCAGGTCTGCTGAGTTGAGCATTGGGGTAGGCACCCGCCGAGGGTATGCGGGATGCGAAGGGGTCAGTGTCCGTCTCCTGTGAGCGCCAGAGTCTGGGCTGCATCCAGGGGGGAAAAAGCCTCCTCCTTGAGAGCTTCCCAGAGGACAGAGGGGACCTTCGATCAAAAGCCGAAGGAGGATTTAGGGATCCCTTTGAATTTCCCAGGGTATTACCAGAAGAGTCTCCAGCAGGGGCAGCGACCGCCAGGCCGCCCCTGTTGAAAAGCTCTTCTAGAGAGTTCGAGTGGACCCAGCAGGTGCTTCTGGGGGAGTCTTCAGGTGGATTCTTCTCACCAAGAGAAGGCAGGTCTGGCCGGGTGTGGGTCTGATCCTGGAAAGCAACTCCTAGAGTTTTGGGAAGCAAGAAGGAAGTGTAGGAAGCCTTTGTGTGTGTCTCTCTGTGCAGGGTCCCGGATTCGTGGATCTTTGACTGCCCTGGCGGGTGGGAGAGGCCACGAGATTGTGCCTTCAGAAATATGTCAGCTGCAGACATGGGAAAGTCCTCCTCTTCTCCATCCGTCTCTGCTTCTCTGGTTCTCCTCCATCTCTGAAATCCCCCCCCCCTTTCCCCTTGCTATTCTAGTTGTGCCCACAGTGACGATCTCCCCCTCCAAGGGGGACCCCCTGGCCCACCACACCCTCCTGATCTGCACTGCGGCCGGCTACTATCCCCAGGGGGTGAAGATCAAGTGGCTGAGGAACGGGCAGGAGCAGACGGCAGGGGTGGGCTACGCGGAGGAGCTCCAGAACGCGGACTGGACCTACCAGTACCAGGCGATGCTGGAGACGGTGCCCCAGTGGGGAGACCTCTACGCCTGCCAGGTGGAGCACAGCAGCCGGAAGGAGCCCATCACCGTGCAGTGGGGTAAGGGAACGTCCTCCCCTTCGAGGAAAGGCTGAAGAGGTCAGGGCTGTTTAGCTGGGAGATACGACGACTGAGAGGTGACTCGACAGAGGTTGGCAAAATTATGCATGGGGTAGAGACGGTAGGGAAAGAAGTGCTCTTCTCCCTTTCTGGCACGACAAGGACTCCTGGGCATTCAGTGAAATTAATGATCAGGAGGCTTAGGGCAGATCAAAGGAAGTCCTTCTTCCCCCAAAGAGTCATGAACACGTGGAATTCACTGCTGCAGGAGGTGGTGGTGGTGGCTACAAGCATGGATGGCTTCAAGAGGGAACTGGATAAGCATCTGGAGCAGAGGTCCATCAGTGGCTATTAGCCACAAGGCATAGATAGGGGCTCTGAGGCAAGGGATGCTCGGAGGGGGGGCAAGAGTGGGGGGGGGGCTTCTAGTATCTTGTCCCCACTGGTGGACCTCCTGATGGCACCTGGTATTTTTGTCCACTGTGTGGCACAGAGTGTTGGACTGGAGGGGCCATTGGCCTGATCCAACATGGGCTTCTCTTATGTTCTCTTGTTCTCTAAGCCCCTCTCTAGTGTAGGATGAAGCCCTTGCTAACCTTCCCGTTGCCTGCCAAGTGTTCTTAGAAAGCGGGTGGGGCTGTGCACACCAAAGTCACGTTATTCTGGTGGCAGCTGCCCCCCCCCACAGGGTTGGTTTCATTCCTGCTGCTCACTCTTCCCCTCCCCCCCTTTTTAAAAGAACCCGATTCTCCCTTCAACATCTGTGGGGGTCAAAGGCCAAGCTTGGCCCCGATCCATCTCCTCACGTGAGGCTCCTTCTCTCCCCACAGAGCCACAGACGTCGGACTCCGCCAGGAGCAAAGTGTGGACGGGGGCCGTGGGGGCCGTTCTGGGGCTGGTCTTTGTGGCCGTGGGACTTTATCTGTACCTGAAGAGCAAGAAAGGTGAGGGGGTGGGGGCCGGAAGGGAGGGTGGGGTGGGTGGGACACACACTCCCCCTCCTGCTCCGGAATCTGCCCCTAATCGGATCGACTGGACAGGGAGAAATGAGGGGGCCCAACCTCAAAATGTCCTTGGGGGGCTCTTCTCACAGCCAGTTTGGGGGGCTGCCCTTTACAGGCTGACGGGATGACCGCCAACTGTCTAGGGATACAGTCAAATGTTTTAATTTCTTCAGCCGTTTAGGCCGGACTCAGAATCCTGGAAAAAGCACCCAGGAGGGCGACCGAGAGGATGAGGGGGTCGGAGCCCCTTCCCCCTGTGTGGAGAGGCTGAAGGGTCTGGGATTCTTTAGTTCAGACAGGGGTCGTTTCGTAGAAAAAGAGCTAGGGAAACTCATTAGCATAACTCATTAGCATATGCCACACCCCCTGACAAGCCCCGCCAAGGCCCTCCCTGGCCCCAGGCAGGCAGGGGTGGGGAGAGGTAGGGAGGAAGCAAATTACCCTCACTCTTGCAAGTGGAGGAGTGGGGAATCAAATCCGGTTCTCCCAGTTTAGAGTCCGCGCACTTAATCAGGACACCAAACTGGCACCAAGAGATGACTATGGGGGGGACATGGGAGAGGTTTGTAAAATGATTCCTGTTGTTGGGAATATGGATCAGGAGAGAGTTTTCTCTTTCTTCCACAACACCAAAACTCTGGGGAACCCAGTGAAGCGGTTGGGAAATGGGCCCAGGGCAGACCCGAGGAAATCCTTCCTTACTGAAGGAGTGGTGAAATTGCAGAATTCTCTGCCAGCGGATGTAGTGTTGTCGGGGCACAGACGGCCTTTTAAAAGAGGGTGGGAGAGATTCAAGGAGGCTTGGCCCATCAGTAACTACTAGCCACAGTGACTCAAGGGAGCCTCCATATCCAGGGGCAGCGGACTTCTGAATCCCAGGGCTGGCAGTCAGGGTCAGGGTCTCCGTCCCCAGTCTGGTGGCCCTCGGAGGCCCCTGGTTGGCCCCTGTCTGAGACGGGATGCTGGACTAGAGGGACCCTCCCTGGTCTGACCCAGCAGGGGCCCTCTGAGGTTCTTGTCAGGGGAAGGCCTCGGCCTCTCTGCCCTGTTGTTGGCCCTCCAGAGGAACTGGCTGGCCCCTGTGTGAGGCAGGATGCTGGATTAGATGGACCCTCACTGGTCTGATCCAGCGGGGCTCTTCCTACGATGTTCTTATGAAGGCCTCGGCCTCTCTGCCCTGTTGTTGGCCCTCCACAGGAACTGGTCGGCCACTGTGTGTGGTTGCAGGACTAGGTGGACCCTCCCTGGTCTGATCCAGCAAGGCATTGAGGTTTAAAAGGCCAGAAATGTGAATGTCCCAGGTAGATCATGGTCATTAAGCATAACTGTTCAAGATTGATAGAGTCGAAATAAAACAATAATGTACATATAATAATAATTTCATCCTTAGCCTTCTGTTCTCCCTTGGACTCCAGGCAGATTATAAGACATGAAAATAAAGCCAGTTGAGTGACTAAACAGACATTGCGATGACCAGAAGGAACCGCCTTCCATGGGAAGGCTGAAGTTTCGCAATTATAATCGATGGTTTCGGTGCTTGGGTGGGAAGTGGGGCCCATTTAACCTCCTCCCCCAAACAGGGCGGGAGGTCTGGCACAGGGGAGGGCCAGGGGCAGGAAGCCCCCGTTCGATTCCTGGCCATGTGATCAGTTGAGATGCCTGGACAACCGATGACGGAGAAGGCCCCCCTACGCCCGAGGACCCTGGAGAGAGAGCTGCTGATGGTCGGAGGAGACCCGACTGGCCTGGAGAGGAGTCCAGCTGCGGCCGCCTCTGATTCCGTGTTCAAGCTGAAGGACGGAGGAGACCCTTCCTCACCCTCGTTCCCACGAGGAAGGGCATGCAAGTGGGTCCCTGACAGAAGAACCCCAGAAGAGCCCTGCTGGGTCAGACCAGTGAGGGTCCATCTAGTCCAGCATCCTGCCTCACACAGGAGCCAGCCAGTTCCTCTGCAGGGCCGACAGCAGGGCTTGGAGGCCAAGGCCTCCCCCTGAGGCTTCCTCCTGGCTCAGGGACCCAGAGGCTGAATGTGGAGGTTCCCCTCCGTCATCAGGGGCAGCAGACATTGCCAGACTTTATCCTCCTTGAATCCATCCAATCCCCCTTTAAAGCTGTCCATTCCCGTGGCCGTAACTGCGTCCTCTGGCAGTGAATGCCACATTTTAATTACTCTCTGTGCAAGTCCGTATTTCCGCTTGTCCCTCCTGACCTCACGAGCGGTGGAGGGCTCCCGGTTCCTCTGACATCCTTGGTTCTCCTTTCCTCACTTTAGTCTCGCAACAACGCCCCTGTGAGGTGGGCGGGACTGAGAGAGAGTCACTCGCCCGCCCCCGGGGGGACCCAGGGAGCACAGAGGAGAGAACCGGGGAGGCCTTTTGGCCATGGGGTGTCAGGAGGGGGGAGGGGGGCCTTTGGACCCTCGTCAGGAAGCAAAGCTGCTGCCCCCCCTCCCAGTCTGGGAAGGATTCCCTCCCCCCAGGTGTTCCCGGGCCCCAACTGCAGTCCTCTGGCTGCCAGCAGGTGGGCTGTTCCTCCACTGGGGGGGACTTCCCTGCCACCCACCAGAGGCCCCTCCCCTCGTGACCATAGCCCCTCCCCCTGGCCTACTTCATAACACATCCCGCTCTGGGGAAGGGGGTCCCTGAAAAGGAGAGGGGGGCCCTCCTCCGAGACCTTCTGGAGGGGCCGCAGGGCCTGTTTGCTTGCCAGGGCCTTGGAGGGGATGTGAACAGCTGGCACCTTGAGGGGTGGTGTTATAGTTTTTAAAGAAATTCAGCAGAGTTAAAAAAACAGCTTAGCAATACCAGAGTTCAATGATCAGACCCAGAGTCCATGTGTGTTTAAAAATATAAAAGTTTACTACAATTCTACCATAGGGAAGGGTAAACTTGGGAGAAAATAACAGAGAGCTAAATCAGCTACATCCTCTCTAGACTAGAAGAACTGGAAAAGATGGCCCTCCAACGTGCTTCTACTCCAAGGCGAACAAAGACGGGAAGAGGGCTCATAAAATGCAAAGTTATTAACACTTCGCTCCCAATCAAACTCTTAGAACAGGGATGCTTTCGCGGGCTAACAAACTTGAGCTAACATTGGCTAACACAAAGACAGGTGATTTCCTGTAACAACAGAACAGACATTTAACCCCATGCATACACATTGAGTGTTTTCAACATGCAAATACCCAACACCCCTTCTCATGTTAAAACACGAAAGTCAGACAAATATAAACATTCACGAAGATTCTCAAAACGTTGCTTCTCAAGCGGCTTGGTCAGGATGTCAGCAATCATCTGGTCAGTAGGACAGTATCTCAGTTCAATCAGTTTTTGGTCTTGCAGCTCTTTCACGTAGTGACACTTGAGTGCGATGGTCTTGTTTCTAGACTTGGTTCCTTCTCCTTTGCAGATAGCAATACAGGCTTGATTGTCCTCAAAAAGAATTATTGGCTTTGGTTCATCTATGCCGAAGTCCTTCAATAGATGTATGATCCAGTAAAGTTCATAACTTGCAGTTTGCGCTGACACACATTCAGCTTCTCCAGTAGACATGGCTACAATGCTTTGCTTTTGACTAGTCCAAGTAATTAAACTGTCTCCATAGTAGAACAAGTATCCACTTGTAGATTTTCCATCAGGTGAGGCTTTGTCCCAGTTGGCATCCATGTATCCAGTCAGTCTGGGTTCAACACAGGTTGAAATCTTAAGTTTGTAATCCAAAGTTCCTTTCAGGTATCTTGCAATTCTCTTAATAGCTTTCCAGTCATGCTCATTAGGTGAACTGGTCTTTCTGCACAAAAGTCCAACAGCTGAAGTAATGTCTGGACGACAGATTGTGCTCAAATACAATAATTTTCCAATTGCAGATCTGTACTCATGATTGTCTTTTAGTGGTTTACCTTCAGTAAGCTTGGGATAGTCCTTATCCATTGGAGTGCTTACAATTGCAGAATCTTTCATTCCTACAGATTCAATAAAGTCCATGATCTTTTGCTTTTGGCTCAAAAGAAAACTTCCATCATCAGTCCTTTCAATTTGTATTCCAAGATAGTATTGTACAGTTCCTAACTGTTTCACTTCAACTTCCTTGTTTAGTCCATCAGCAATTTCTTGTACATCACTTTGATTTTGACAGCAAATAATCAAATCATCAACATAAATTAGTATGTATTGATACTTTCCATTTTTAAGTCTTGTGAACAAGCAAGGTTCTGCTATTCCTTGTTTAAAGTTCTGTTTACGTAGCAGTTTAGTCAGCTTCTCGTTCCAGGCTTTGGCTGCTTGTTTTAGTCCATAGACACTCTTGTTGAGTTTACACACTAGGCCTTCTTGTCCTTCTGTTGAGAATCCCTCTGGTTGTTGCATATAGATTTCTTCATCCAGGTCTCCGTTGAGGAAGGCTGTTTTGATATCCAAATGTTCAACGTGCATGCCCCTTGAGGCTGCTATGCTCAAAAGTGTCCTGAAGGATGTGTAGCTCACAACAGGTGCAAAGGTTTCCGAGAAATCGATTCCATATTTCTGTGAAAATCCTTTCGCGACTAGACGGGCTTTGTATTTGTCTATTTTGCCATCAGGGTCATACTTTACTTTGTACACCCATTTACAACCGATGGCTTTTCTGTCAGGAGGTAATTCAGTAAGAGTCCATACCTCTTTGTCTTGTAAAGATGCAAATTCTTCTTCCATTGCATCCATCCACTTGCTTCTCTCAGGTGCAGGTAGTCTGTTGACTTCCTTCCAGTTATTAGGTTCCTTTATTGGTTGCACATTTGCACAAATTCCATACATCGGTGGTGGTACACCTTTGGTACTCCTTGCCGATTGTCTCACAGTGATCGTCTCTCTTACCCTTGGCGATGCTTCTCCAGGTTCCCCTTCTGAGCTGGAACTCTCTTGTGGAGATGGACCTGCCTGGTCACAGGTGGTCTGCGCAGATTGCCAAGTAAACACGTCAAAGAAAGAGACATCAGTAGTATCCTCTGTAGTAGTGGGTTGCACTGTGGACTCAGCCAGGTTAGGAGTTAGCAAAACATTGCTTTCATCTACACGTACCACATTGCATACTTTAACATATCCAGTTTCAGGGTTTAGAATTCTGTACCCTTTGCCACTAGAGGCATATCCGACTAAGACACCAATCTCTGCTCTTGGATCAAGCTTGCCCCTTTTCTCCTTTGGTATATGCGCATAGGCTTTTGATCCAAAGGCTCTTAAATGTTTAAGTCCAGGCATTCGGTTATGCCATAATTCAAAAGGGCTCTTATTGGTAACTTTAGATGGGATTCGGTTATGCAAATAAACCGCAGTGTGGACTGCTTCTGCCCAATAACACTCTGGAAGTCCAGATTGCATTAGCATACAACGCGCCATTTCCTGTATCGTGCGATTTAATCTTTCTGCCGTGCCATTCTGCTGCGGCGAATAAGGCACTGTTGTCTTATGTTCAATCCCTTCTTGTTCCATGAATCTTTGGAACTCACTGCTGCAGTACTCTGTACCATTATCAGTGAACAAAACTTCTGGCGCCTTGCCAAATTTGTTCTTAACAACAGATACATAGTATTTAAACTTGTCAAGCACCTCATCTTTGCTTCTAAGCAGGTAGGTGTAAACATATCTGGTTTTTGCTTCCAGAAAACTGACAAAGTATCTGTTACCTCCAGCAGATGCATGAATAGGCCCAACTAAATCAGAGTAGACACACTCTAGCAGTTTAGTGTTTGAGTCATGAGGTTTAGTAGTCTTATAAGAGGGAGCTGTGCCCTTGGATTTAAGACAAATATCACAGCCATCTTTCATGAGCTCACATTCTGCTGCGTCAACATTGCATTCTTTCAATAATTGCTTCACAGATTTTATATTTCTATGTGCAAGTTTCACATGCCAAGCAAACAAACAGTCTTTGTGATTGCATTCAGTTGATTTTGTATGGCACACCATTCCATTAGCTTCAACTTCGTCATCATCATCAAAATTAGCATTAGCAATATGTCTCAAGTAATGAAAACCATCATTTGTTTGTAACATCATGTTAAAACCACTCTCACTCCAGATCTTTCCATGATTTGGTCTAAGATCAACATAACTTCCACTTTCCATTATTCTCTTTGTGGAAATCAAGTTGTGTATGGCGTTGGGTATAAAAGCACAATTTTTGAGGGTTGCCTCAACAATTTTGTTATCAGAATTCATGCCATACACCTGGACCGTTCCTGTCCCCGCAACTGAAAGAGATTCGCCCGCAGCTCCTTGAAGAGCAGGTCTACAGTCTCTATCTAGATCAATAAACCATTTTTCAGATTTAATCACATGAAAACCGCTTCCAGAATCAATGATAAACATATTATCATCCTCATCACACACTTCATTGACAGCCAATGCATGCATTTCGCTTTCTTGCTTCTCAGTGTCAGCCTTTTGAGGCTGCTTCTCTGTCACAGCAAAAACATTGCGCCTGTCTGCTTGACTGCCAGGAGCACTCTGGCCACGCCCTCTAGAGGGTCCTGTTGCAGACCGGTTAAACTGAGCGCGGTCACTTTTGGCGCGAGGTTGATCATGAGCCTTTTGATCTCTTTGTTCCTGAAAAACCTTTGAATCAGGCGACTTTTCTGACCAACAATGTCTGGCTACATGTCCCAGCTTCCCACACCGAAAACACTTCACATCTCTCTTCCCTTTGTTTCTTTCACATTGAGATTTGATACTTAACACAGACAAGTCATCCTTTGTTTTTGAAAGGGCTCTTCTCTGGCCTTCTTTCAGATAAGCCAAAACAGGAGGCAGAGTTTCAGACTTAGAAATATAGGTATCATTCAGCCTTTTTAACATCTCTCTGGCCGTTTGGCATTTTAGAATTTCTCTATGGTCACGTGGACACAAAGATTTCATGATAATGGCTATCGCTAGCTCATCATCAGCCACATATCTTTCCAACTCTTCTTCACCCACGGGGGGGTCTGTATTAATTACATAAAGAGCTGAATATGATTGAAGAGCATTTTTAACACATCTAAGCCAGTAGTCGAAATTATCCTTATTCAGAACTGGGATTTTACAGAATGCTAGGTTCTTGTTAGTTGCCATGCTGGCTTTCAATTGCTTAATTGCTCAATACTTCACCACTTCGCAGGGTAGAGATGAGAACTGGCGTTCAGACGGGAAGAGGGCTCATAAAATGCAGATTGGAGGGACGTTATTTGGGTTATTAAGCTGTGGTGTTTTCATCATTTCTGTTGGCTGCTTCAAGCCTGGAGGGGAGGCAAAGCCAGTGGAGTCCGACTCTAGGGTTGCAGTGCTCATCTCCGTCTCAAAGCCGAAGAGCCAGCACTGTCCGAAGACATTTCTGTGGTCATGTGGCGAGGCGCACGGAACGCTGTTACCTTCCCACTGAAGTGGTACCTATTTATCTACTTGCAATTTCTTGTTTTCGAACTGCTTGGTTGGCAGGAGCTGGAACGAGAGACGGGAGCTCACTCCGTCATGCGGCACACTCGGGTCTCGAACGGCTGAACTACCGACCTTCCACAGCCTGTAGTTCAACGTCTTAACCACTTGAGCGACCGCAGCTCCTAGGGCAGGGATAGGTGAATTAATAAATAAAGCAAATCTCTCTCTCTTTTGCAGGAACGCCCCTGCCGCCCACCGCAGGTAAGAGTCCCTCTGCTTCTTTGCCACCCACCTCTACCCCCCCCCCATTAATAAATAAAGCAAATCTCTCTCTCTTTTGCAGGAACGCCCCTGCCGCCCACCGCAGGTAAGAGTCCCTCTGCTTCTTTGCCACCCACCTCTCCCCCCCCCCCCCCCCCCAGCGCGACCACCACGACACAAAGACAGCAGGAAGAGTGTCAGATGGACTGCCCCCCCCCCATTAGGTTTGGGTGTGTTTCTGTCCCCATCCGGCCTTTCCCTCAGGATTTGGCCAAAGCAGCTCAGTGAAGCTCAAAAGGGGCCACACGACATTGAGAGGGCTCTGAGAGTCTGAAAACCTTTCCTGCGAGTTGAATCTGGCCCCCCACAGGCATTCCCTGCAGCGACCTTCCAGTGGGGGTGGTGGGTGGGGACAGGATGGATATCCCTGGGTTGTGGGCGGGGCTTGTGTGGCTCAGGTGAGCTCCCTGGTCTCTGCCCCCCTCCCTGGGAATGGACCTTTTCCCTTCTGATGACACTCCCCCCCCCTCTTTCCCCAACAGCGCTCATCGGTTAACCCTTCCCGCCCCAGGACCCTCCCTGTGGAAAAGCACTTCCTGTCGCCAAGGGCTGCTTGCTAGGGGCTGAAGATGGAAGGACAGTGGATGGACTTTTTGCGCCCAGCACGGCTCCCCCCTTACCCTGCAGTTGGCTTCTTCTGTCTTTCCCTTCTGTTGTTTTGGGAGAGGGGACTCATCATTCTGCTATGTCCGGAGGAGAACGGGACTCCCTTCCTCCAGAACTGCACCCCCAAAGGTTGCCACTTCCAGGTTGGGAGATTCCTGGATACTTCGGGGTGGAGCCTGAGGAAGGGGAGGGACCACAGAGGGGTACGATGCCTTGGATCCCCCTCCCAAAGCAGCCGTTTCCTCCTCCAGGGGAACAGAGCTCTGTCCTCTAGAGGTCTCCAGGCACCCCCTGGAGGTTGGCGACTGTCACCAGAGACAGAAATGGGGGCGAGATGCTTTGCCCCATTCTGCAGGAACAGGTAGGGAGAATTGAGTGGCCACCGTCAGCCCTTCTCCTCCGGCAAGGGGGTCTCTGGTGTTCGGAGTCGGAATTTGCAGCTCAAACCGGCTTTTGATCTTGTTGCCTGGCTGGTCCTGTAAGATTCCCGCCCTCCTCTCTCTCTGGACTCAGCTGGAAGCTCCAGGTGCAGTGGGGGGGGGGCATCCGAGAGCAGGGGCTGAGAACGGGTGTTGAAACCGGACCACTGCTTTATAAATCTGTACTTTCCAGGATTCATATTGCTCACTAACCTGTCTTCGCTGTGGCTGGAGGAAGCGTCTAATAAAAACAGAATGAACCCTTCTTTGGAGATGCGTCTGTGACTCTGAGCTAAGCGGGCTTCGCCTTGGAAACAGGCGGGGAGAGGATAGGATTTGGGGGCCTCCTCTGTGGGGAAGGAGGTTCGTTCCGTGGGCAAGGGGAGCGTGTCCTGCAGAGGGGAGCGACTCCTGACTACAGTGAACAGCAGGTGAATGAGAGTAGCAGGTGTGACTGAATGAGGTGTGATATGTAGAGGGGTAGTCAGTGGGGTAGTCAGTCATGTTATCGAGGCAACTAACATGGAATTAAGCAAACTTCGGAGCACAACGGAAGACAGGAGGGCCTGGCGTGATGTGTTCCGTGGGGTTGCGAAGAGTCGGACTCGACTGTTCGACTGAACAACAACAACAAAAAGTCAGTGTGGAGAAATCAGCGTTGGTAATGAGACAGGAAACCAAGGTCTCGATTTAGTCCAGGAGGATGCATTGTTTTGAGCTTTATCATCAGTTGCAATTCAGCAGACTCTCTTTCTAATCTCCCTTTTAAATTCCTTGGTAAGAGAACAGTAAGTCAGTAGTGACTGAATATTCCTCCACTGTTTTTTGAATGTTGTGGTTTCTAATCTCCCTTCCCTTTCCAAGGTATAAAGACAGACAGACTCCCATTCTAGCTGTATCTGAAGAAGTGAGCAGTGACTCCCGAAAGAGGGGGGGGGCACAGTCTGGAATCCCTTCCAGGCCAGAGCTGTGCCTCTCGCAAGGCTTGGCTCAAAGGCAGGGAGGGGCCGGATGCCCGGCGGTGCCAGAACCTCACCCTTCTCTTCCAAAGGGCACTCGAGAAGCAAAGCGGGCTGGCTCCAGAGCTCAGCAGGCAAAAGAGTTCCCTCCACCTGCCTTTCCTTCACAGGGTTGTGGTGTTTATGACTGGCTTTCTGGATCCTGGTTTGGCTCCCCGGGGCTGGAAAAGTCATAGAAGCACACAGAGTTGGAAGGTTCCATAGAGATCATCTAGTCCAACCCCCTGCTCAGTGCAGGATCGGCCTAAAAACATCCCTGACCAGGGCTCCTCCTGACGCCTCCTGCACTTAGCCTTCATACGGAGCTTCAGGTGTATCTTATCTTCAAACAGTTCTTACAACAACCCTGCAAGGGAGGCTGTTATAGTTTTTAAAGAAATTCAGCAGAGTTAAAAACATCTTAGCAATGCCAGAGTTCAATAATCAGACCCAGAGTCCATGTGTGTTTAAAAATATAAAAGTTTACTACAATTCTACCATAGGGAAGGGTAACTTGGGAGAAAATAACAGAGAGCTAAATTAGCTACATCCTCTCTAGACTAGAAGAACTGGAAGAAGATGGCCCTCCAACGTGCTTCTACTCCAAGGCGAACAAAGAAGGGAAGAGGGCTCATAAAATGCAAAGTTACTAACACTTCGCTCCCAATCAAACTCTTAGAACAGGGATGCTTTCGCGGGCTAACAGACTTGAG
>NW_015173808.1:33815-33986 GCF_001447785.1 Gekko japonicus
CACCCCCGAACCGCCCTCCTCTCCGCCTGGTCTGACTGCTTTCGGTTCAACAACAAAAAAAACCCACCTTCCCCAAACGGGGCTAGCTGTGGGTGCTTCTCCCCGGAGACTGATGACGCTGCCGGAGTGGGAATCCCCATTGGTCCCCCTCCGTGCCCGGCCCCGCCCACT
>NW_015173808.1:34196-39547 GCF_001447785.1 Gekko japonicus
CCTCCATTTAAGTGCATTGTATTTATAAGGTGGGGGCGGGGGGAAAGGGGGGGGGGGCTGCGAGAGGCTGTTGGTTCTGATGGGGCCGTCCCTGGCCCATGGCGCAGGGGGGGAAATTAAGGGCCCCCTCCCACCCCCCTAAGTAGAATGGGAGGGGGGCTTGAATAGACTGGTCCCTCCCCCTCGCAATGGAAGGGAGGACCCTCATTCCGACCTTGGGCGAGGGGATTGCAGATTCCTCCTCCCTGATGCCCCCTCAGGGACTTGATTTCTTTACTTCTTTTATACCCCCCCCCCCTCTTCTGAGCTGGAGATGCCGGGGATTGAACCCGGGACCTTCTGTGTGGCAAGCAGGTGAAGAAGAGTAGGTTTTTATGCCCTGCTTTACTCTACCCCGGACAATCGCCTTCCCTTCCCCTCCCCACAACAATCCCCTTCCTAGAATCATAGAATGTTGGAGTTGGAAGGGGCCTTGCAGGTCATCTAGTCCAACCCCCTGCACTCTGCAGGAGCATAGCCGAAAGACAGCCCTACAACATACCTGTAAGGAGACCCCCGTGACTACCTTCTGAAGGGAGCCGTGTTCAAATCTCGTATCTGCCCCGGAGGCTCTCTGGGCAATCTTGGGCAAGTTACTCTCTCCAGGTCTGACCTACCTCTCAGGGGTGTCGTCGGGATAAAACAGAAGAGGGAGAAGGACGAAAGCTTCCTTGGGGCATCGCTGGGGAGGAAAGTGGGGTACGGGGGGGGTTGTTTGCTCCCCCCCCCCGCAAAAAGAAGACAGATCTCCACCCCCGGCCTGTTGGACAAGATAGTTTTAAATCATGATGAGCAGAGCAGAGGGACCTTGGAGCCGCTCCCCCCTTGTCCCAAGCAGGGGGGCCGGGTGGGGTTCACCTCTGCAGGGGGGCGGGCTGCCTAGGGAAAGGAACAGGGGCAGGAGAGGGAAACGGGGCTCTCGGATTTACCCCCAGAGTGTGTGTTTGGGGGCGCATACACACTTTCTTCCCTCTGCCTTCCCTTGATGCTCTCAGTGAAAAACAATCTTCCTCCAGGAGAGCAGTTGCCGGTGCTTCTGCCCGGAGACTGATGACGCTACCCCTCGTTGAATTCTCATTGGGGCTCCTCTGTGCCGGGACCCCGCCCACTCCCTCCTTCCCCAACAGTGAACAGAGAAAAGTTTCCACCCAGTTTTTCCAATGCTATAATATCTTTTTTTGAAATGTGGTGACCAGAACTCTACACAGAATTCCAAATACGGGTGTGGGTGTGTGTGTTAGTGGGTGCCTGAGATAACAGGAATACTGAATGGCATGGTGAAGGGCTAGTTATATCCAAAATGTGCCCAGAGGGCTTGCCACTGTGGAGGGTCCCTCGGAGAAAGCACTGATGGGATTAATCCCAGGTGTGACGGGATCAATCAGGAGGAAAACAATGTAACTTTGGAAACAGTTCTCAGGATGGGACAAAAGAGACCGGGGATTTCTTCTACATGTAAAGCAGGTTTTGGGTTTGAGTGTCTGCTTGCTCCTCCGGTGATCTGGGGACCTAAAGGATTCCTAATTTAATCTAATCGGAATGAGAAGAATAGTGCTTGGTTGAACCACCTGGTTTGCGGAGGAAATTCAGAAGTCCTGTTATGAAGGAGGAAGGGTGGGAAACTGAAAGAGTTGGCTCTGGGGCTAGTCCGGTCCATTGTCTGGAGCATGCAGAATGGGGGGGGGGGTTGCAGGTGTCAGGGCAAGTTCTCATCATATGCTTTCCCAGGGTCACATCCTAGGTGTGATTTTCTGGCCTGCCAGTCCTGGCTTCCATCTTTGTGTCCACTTATGACAAGATGCCTGGCGTGTAGACTCCTGGGGCACCCCTGTGGGGTGCACTGATAGTTGGAAAAACCCCTCTTATTGGACAGGGGGGGGTCGGCACACTTACAGGGTCTTCTGGGCTTGTAATTAATGATACTTCTGGAGGGGGGAAAGGATCCTGTCAGGGCTCATGGATCCTGTCAGGGCTTTTTTTGTAGAAAAAGCCCAGCAGGAACTCATTAGCACAATAGACCACAACCAACAGCAGAAACTCATTAGCATATTAGGCCACACCCCGTGGTCATCCAGCCACACCCACCTTTTGCTTCTTATTCTGTTTACCTTGTTTGTTGTCAAAACCCAGGGCTTTTTTTGTAGCAGGAACTCCCTTGCATGTTAGGCCACACGCCCCTAATGTAGCCAATCCTAATGAGTTTCTGCTGTTGGGTGTAGCCTATTATGCTTAATGAGTTCCTGCTGGGCGTGGCCAGCTCAGGAGCCAGCCGGAACTCCGTTCCTGTGCGTTCCTGCCCAAAAATAGCCCTGGTTTCTGTACTTATTAAAAACTGAATTCCACCAAATCCAGTGTCAAATCACATGTCAAAGCCAGGACGGTGGACTGAAACATTTAAAGAAATAGATCCAACACCTGATGGCGCTGCAGTGGCACGAAAACATGGATCGAAGGCTTGGATCCTCATGAATCCGTATGCTTCTTACATCAAAACGAAATAAAACCATTGTCCTATGGTAGAAATCACACATCCACCACTTTGTGGTGCTACCATACTGCAAAGATGTGGTTCCAAAGCATGGATCCTCAGGAAGCCACTGCGTTGGTTTGTCTGGTGACCTCAAATTCCCTGTCCTATCAGACAGATTGTACCACAACAATCCTGCCTCCACAGCTTCATGGAGCTGTGATAGCATGAAAACATAGTTACACACCATACGTCATCACAGATCCTCAGGATTTTTAAGTTGGGTCACCCCAAATGCACCATCCATAAGACCATAAGAGAAGCCAATGTTGGATCAGGCCAGTGGCCCATCCAGTCCAACACTCTGTGTCACACAGTGGCCAAAAATACCAGGTGCCCTCAGGAGGACCAGCAGTCGGGCCAGGAGGTCCACCATCCAATCACCCATCACATCCATGACCACACCAGAAACCACAAAAACAGATCCTGGGGTTTGTGGCACTCCAATGGTGCTAATACCGCATTGGATCCTCATGAATCCTTCGGATGGTGAATTGGCATCCACCCAAATGCGGAACTTTATTTGTTGTGATCAAAGAGGAGCCCAGAGTGACACACAGATCCAGCAAACCAACTTATGAGATCACACGCCTCCTCTGTGTCCGTGGAGTGATCCACCAGAAAGGACAGGTCCAGCATTTCCTGGTATCCCAAGAGGGTGAAAACTGCGTGAGAATTCATGGATCCTCATGATTTTCACGTGGACTTCTATTGAAATCCATTCTGATATCACGTTAATGTCCTTAGAGAATCCCAATTATAGGAGGGCTTTCACTCTGCTAAGATATGGTATGCTGCCTACCGCAGTACTGGAAGGCAAGTATAAGAAGACACCTTTAGAGGAATGCCTCTGCCCACGTGGGGATGGGAGTGTGGAGACATCAAGCCATGTAATTTTTGACTGTAAAATTGATAAACAGATTTGGGAGGCCTTGGTAGTACCAGTAGCTTCTGGTTTCCCAAGGAAAGAACAGAAAAGTCTCCTCATGAAAATGCTCACTGATAGAAACAGAGATGTCACCTTCAAAATGACTAGGTATGGTTGGCTGGCAATTAAGCTGAGGGAAAAATGGATCAGTCATGCTCGTTGATATTTTAGAGATAGTTGTATAAGTAATTTAACTTAGGCCCCTGCCACACGGCAAGGAAAACACTGGGCAAAGCACAGCTTTTAAAAGCCACGCCAAAAAAGAAACGCTGTGGAGCCCAGGTGTGACGGGATCAATGAGGAGGAAAACAATCACGGATCCCGTGAGCCGCGCGCCGTTGCTCCCCGGCACGATCAGATGCCGGGGAGGAAGAGACGAGTGGGAGGGGGAGGCTGCCGAACAGCTCTTGCTCGAGCATGCGCAGTTCGGCTGGGGGCCGGGGATGCGCCGGCGAAAAATGTGCCGGCGATCCCACAGCCGCACTTGCCGCGGAACCGCTTTTCGGGCGGTTGGGACGGATCAGGGACGGGTGCAGCACGATTCCCAGATGTTGCTGTGGGATCGCGCCCGTTTGCTGCGGCCCCGATCCGTCCCTCTCCCGGCCTCGTGTGGAAAGGGCCTTATATCACTTAATCTTTTAGGTTACTAGTGGTTTATGTATGTATTTTACAAATGCTATATTCCTGTATAAGGAACAGAAATGTTTTAAGTTTGAGGTTTTACTTCTTTTACTGTGTACTGGTCAATGACTGCAATAACTTTACTTACTTACTTACACATTAATGTCCATGGAAGGGTCAGAAGCGGAGAGCCCTGGTCCTTTTTGGGATCGCCCTGGCACCAAAACGGCCTTTGCAAACAGGTGTGGCTTTTTTGTCTTCGGATCCTGACCGGGACTCCGCAAAAGCTGTCCGTAAATCCCCCACCCCCACTTCCAATAGCCAGGGACAGCCGCACCAAACACAGGGGACTCTCTGTTCCGTGGCCTCCAGGTGGCGCCACCTGTGTCCGTGGCCTCCACGGATTCAAGAGGGGATCTGAGGGTGAATTGGGGGGTGGGGGGGTCTCCCCAGTGTAAAAATTGGGCGGATCCGCGCTGTGGCGAAACTGCGTTTTGGGGGAGTCCTGCTGAGTTTGTGTAGTTCCACTTTGGTAGAGCCAGTTTGGTGTAGTGGTTAAGTGCGCGGACTCTAATCTGGGAGCACCGGGTTTGATTCCTCACTCCTCCACTTGCACCTGCTGGATGACCTTGGGCAAGCCGTAGTTCTGACAAGAGCTGTTCTTGAAGAAGAGCCGTTTCTGTCAAGAGCTCTCTCAGCCCCACCTACGTCACAAGTGTCTGTTGTGGGGAGGGGAGGGGAGGGGAAAGGAGTTTGTAAGCCACTCTGAGACTCCCTTGGGTAGTGAAGGGCAGGGTAGAAATCCAGTCTCCTCCTCCTGTAAAGCAGTTTGAGTGACAGGCTGCTGCCCACATGCACCCCCTTCTCTCTGAGAGCCAGTTTGGTGTCATGGACACTAATCTGGGAGAACCGGGTTTGATTCCCCTCTCCTCCAGTTGCGCCTGCTGATGTGTGTTACGATATGAGCTTGTGTTTGCATTTCTGTATAGTGGTGATGCTGTTTGTGTGTGTGTCTAGCATGAGTATCTATGCTTTGTGTATTCAGGGATTACTGTTTGGTTGTGTTGCTTTGTCTTGCATCTCATGCTTGCCTAGAAATAGGCAAGCCATGGGCTGCCTGCTGCCCTACAGACCATGTGCTTCCCTGGAATGTATCCCGTGATGCCCCGGGATAGAGAAGACACAGCGCCATTGCACCCACTGTGAGAGCTATGGAAAATCACTGCGAACCCCGGC